>NC_079421.1:22825328-22830328 GCF_026213295.1 Gadus chalcogrammus | reverse complement strand
GAAATGTGTTGATAACCCTGAGGGGGTTATCGCCCAGCCAGTTCGCAGAGCAGCCCCATCCCATTGCGTATAACGAGAGAAATACTACTACTGTCTACCTGTGAGACGGTGAAAACTGTGTCAAATGATATTGTGTCCAAAGTGCCGTATTTAAATGGCCTGCTGTGTTAGAAACCTTGGATTATTTCTCTCTCTCTCTCTCTCTCTCTCTCTCTCTCTCTCTCTCTCTCTCTCTCTCTCTCTCTCCCCATGAAGACGAGTCTTTGTGGGCTCTAAAAATACAATCCACTTGAGTTAGATATCAATGGTTGTGTTACCTTGACCGTGTCACCCTGGTAGGCCCGTCACTGGTAGGGGTTAGATGCAACATGGTTAACAGATCACTGCCTGGGGACAACAGGAGATAGAAGAGACACACCACTAAGATGGATCCTCACGATAGAGGTGTGATTATGGTGGAGGATAGTTTTATTTTAATGATATGTCTCGTGTGGTTCTACTTCATTACACGCTAGGAGAACCCATGGAGAGTAACAACAGTTCATCCTAGCGTTCTTTAGATTAGCAAACGTCTCCTAAAGTGTCTTGTTGGCTTTTTTCAAAGGAATCTTTGCCTACCTAAATCATGAAGTGCCTCGCACCAGGAAGGAGATATTTGAGACGTTGGTGAATGGACTCAGGAGGCTGGAGTACAGAGGATACGATTCAGCAGGTATACACACACACACACACACACACACACACACACACACACACACACACACACACACACACACACACACACACACACACACACACACACACACACACACACACACACAGAAACACACACAGAAACACACACACACACACACACACACACAGACACACATGCATGCGCACATACACATGCACTTCACAGCTGTGAATGAAACGCAGATTCACACTATTACTAAGATTACTTACGTTCTCTCCACAAAGTCACTCACACTATTCAAACGTGTAAAATAGTATCAACCCCTCGCCTGCGACCTACTGAGGCCGACAAGATGCATGCTGGGTAGATAGACAGACTCCCAGCTGGTGATAAAACTGGTAACCTTTAATATAAGTCACAGTGTGATCCGCGGCCGGACTGCTGCGCTCAGCTATTCTGAACATACCAGCTGAACCAGGTGCTCCTCCTCTTCAGGCAGCACAGAGCCGGTTGTTCAGGCTCTACTAAGGTGCAGCACGGAGGTTAATGATATATCGACCCGTTGGACGTTGGGCCAACCTTGAGTCCTTTTATCATTTGTATCTTCATCCTTCAATGGTTCATAAAACAAAACAGGAAGTTGTTTCCTGAAACAACACAGGGTTTTTTGCTTTTACAAATCAAATGCAACTACTGGTACCCGTATTGTTTCCTGAACCTGAACATGAACCGACGATTTGTGTTTACTGGTGAACATCTGACCAGCAATATAAGGTAAAAGACGCTAATATGAGCACATTTTCCTAATTCCTTTGTAGTAGTCTGGGTGATACATATTGTGATTAAAGATATAATACAAATAGTAAATAAATTAAATATAAATATTTATACAACTTTGTGAAGGCAGGTATAGTTTATTAAAATTATTATATTTGTACTTATATTCAATGAATTTGATTCAAAGGTCGGATAACATCCTAATTATTTGATCTGAGGCATAATTTTTTATTATTATGACAAGTGATTTATGATCAGTAGTTTCTTGCTAGACTAAAGAAGCCATTCACCTTGAATCAGATCCTTTACTCTGTTTGACACTAATCTCTGTTATGGAACATTAGAAACACATCTCCATGACCACAGCGGAGATACTGAAGTCTTCGGGTGATCCATGAGTCACATGTATCGTTGTCAGACAAAATTACCCAATAGGCTTTTGGATAAGAACAAGTAGGTTATTGTGTTAAAGGACAATAGCGTTCTAGGTGATCAAACCATGGTTTCCGCCATCTCTTCTGAATTCACTAAACATAACACAACAATACGACTCTCACTACTTTGTTGTACCCATTCTGCTGTCGAGCAGTAAGCGTCTGAGTGCCTGTTTTTATTGTAAACATGGCAGTAAAGCATTTTCGTCTTTTGTCATCAATGTCGGCCAGTAAGGCGTTTATGGACTTCATTGCAGGGAATCACCATACTAGCACTTTGGTCTTTGTGATAAGACATTTTTCGAAGTGCTGTACTGCTATTGTTTACAATCATGGCGGCACGTTCACGTGAAATGGTTTGAGGCAGTGATTTGGTCAAAAGATGGGCACACATTGTTTGAGTTGGAGGTTCCTGCTACTATATGACTCTCTCAATATCTGAGGGGTATTGTCCCCACTGACAGGCGTTGCTGTAGACGGCCCCAACAAACTGATGACCGACCTCAACAGCAAGGCGATCGTTCTGATCAAGAAGAAGGGCAAGGTCAAGGCTCTGGACGAAGCCCTCTACAGTAGGTCACGATATCACCACCATCGCTGCTATGGCGCCCTTATCTTTATGACTTTATGGTTTACCGTATAACCGTACCTTGATGGTATGACTTTATGGCTATTCCTCACCAACATCATTTCATAGCTGCGGACAATGTTGTTGAACGGCATCTCAAAGTCCTCCACTTTTACTTTCTAGGGGTTAGTTCACTTTATTGTTTTGTTGGTTGATTGCCATGGTTACCCAGAGTCATTCTCTGCTGTTTGGTTCATTTCCTGGTGTTCATAACAAAGTCTTTCCTTCCTACAGAGCAAGACTCACTTGACCTGGACGAGGTGTTGTGCACACACTTTGGCATCTCCCACACGCGCTGGGCCACGCACGGGGAGCCCAGTCCGGTCAACAGCCATCCCCACCGCTCGGACAAGAACAACGGTAACCTGCGCGAGTCCATCGGCTAATGCTAACTCGTAACACTCTCTCACACACACACACACACCTGCACACACGCCCACCTATAGACACATTCATACACACACGCCTGCACACAGGCACACACAGACAGAGGAAGAACCACACACATACACACTCACCTGCACGCCACCCGCATGCACAAACAGACAAATAAACAGACACAGGGCCACAAACAGCCGCACACATGTGTATATGTGTATGCACACACACAACTGCCGTCAATGACAAGTCTTTTATTGACGAAATAAGATGATGGAAGAAATGAGAGAATCCTAGGGAGATAGACAGAATGAAAGAAAGGAAGACCGTATCCCCCATGCTGTTTTCCTTTTTAGCTACAATATGAATGATTACTATAACATGCAGGTGTTCCCTTAAGGAAGGTTTTGCATAATCCAACCTGACGATCCGTGGTGTTTAAAGCATGCTGTCAGCATTCCTTTCTGATATTCTTGGATTCAAAGAGCACATCGTCATGGCCTTACCCTGAAGCGTGTGTCCGAGCATTACCCCGACTTCATCCTCCGACATCAAACTATGTTCTGTTGTAGTATGTGACCAATTATACCACAAAAATGCACTTTGTTGAGTCGACATAGACAGACATAGTGAAATGTGCTAGGTCTGTCTGTCTCCATGGAACCTGACCGATCTGGAGACCGATAAGGACGGCCTACGCTGTTTAACTACCATGTAGTTATTTGACCCTAACCCCACTCTCTCTTATCACTGTTCTGATTACCATCTCTCTATTGGCAGAGTTCGTTGTGATTCACAATGGCATCATCACCAACTACAAAGAGTTGAAGAAGTACTTGGTGAGTATTACACCTTACAGGAATCCATGTCACCATGCATGTGCACACCACTTTGACCACAGGCGGTAGAGACCTTATTGTTATACAGGTTGAACTGGTTTAGGATCTTTTCATTGTATGCGGTTATTTAGAATGTAGCCGATACAGAAACCCTGTTAACATGATCCGTGGGTCGGCTTAGCTCAGGAGGTAGAGCAGTTGTAACCAAAAGGTTGCTAGTTCGATCCCCAGCTCCTCCTAGCTGAGTGTTGATGTGTCCCTGAGCAAGACACTTAACTGCTCCTGACGAGCTGGCTGTCGCCTTGCATGGTTGACTCTGCTGTCGGTGTGTCAATGTGTGTATTAACCGATGTAAGTCGCTTTGGATAAAAGCGTCTGCTAAATGTAAATGTAAAGTCTAGGATGTTGTGACATTTAACCGGCCTTATGAAAATGTAATATCATAATTAAATACACTTTATGCAATATCCCTCCTCCTTTTCAGAGCTCTAAAGGCTATGAGTTTGAGTCCGAGACCGACACGGAGGTCATCCCCAAGCTGACGAAATACATCCACGACAACCGAGAGAACGACCTTCTGTCCTTCTCTACCCTGGTGGAGAGGGTCATCCAACAGCTGGTGAGCAAGGAGCCCCGGGACCGGACG
Source organism: Gadus chalcogrammus (assembly GCF_026213295.1). Classification (NCBI taxonomy): domain Eukaryota; kingdom Metazoa; phylum Chordata; class Actinopteri; order Gadiformes; family Gadidae; genus Gadus; species Gadus chalcogrammus. The sequence goes on along the minus strand of NC_079421.1, from coordinate 22,825,950 downwards.
CAGTCAGCCCCGCTGACCCCCGCACTGAGAGACCCCCCCACTAAGAGACCTCCCCCCACTAAGAGACCCCCCCCACTAAGAGACCCCCCCCCCCCCCCCACTAAGGGACCCCCCCCACAAAGATACCCCCCCCCATGAACCACTTACCTTATGGGCGTTCAGCAGACACTTTTATCCAGAGCGACAGACAATAAGTACATTCGTCAGAAGAAAGAGAAACAACAATATATCTCTGTCGGTACGGTAACGATGTTAATAGAAGCTAGTGCCAAGCACTAACTATCACTAGGTTAACCCATTCCCCGTGTCCAACATAGATAGCTAGGGTAAGGCGTCACATAACTAAGTACTATAACTGCGTCCATTAAGTGCCAGCAGGACGTACCCCATGCTACAGTAGGAAGGTTAGGGTTCGGGTTGAACCTCGGCCAATGACCTCACCCAAACAAAACCTCTGCAACATGATGCACACCAGTACGTCGACGTAAGGTGTGGTGAGCGGTTCTCTGTAGCGCCCACGGAGGCCACGCCCCCTGACTTCCTGCCTATGCTGATGAGCGCATGAGTCAGAGTCTCTCAGGGCCTGAGACTAATCGGAACCAGAAAGCCCCCCCCCCACCCC
>NC_079421.1:22808817-22822728 GCF_026213295.1 Gadus chalcogrammus | reverse complement strand
GTGGGTTCTGCCCTGTGGGGGTGAGTTCTGCCCTGTGGGGGTGAGTTCTGCCCTGTGGGGGTGAGTTCTGCCCTGTGGGGGTGAGTTCTGCCCTGTGGGGGTGAGTTCTGCCCTGGGGGGGGGGGGGTTCTGCCCTGTGGGGGTGAGTTCTGCCCTGGTGGGGGGTGAGTTCTGCCCTGGGGGGGGGGGGGGGTTCTGGCACGCTGATGGTCCCGTTGAGTCTGGAGAACTTGAGCCCTATCTGTGTAATCCCCCCCCCCCCCTGCTGAGCCTGGAACAGCAGGGCAGCAGCGGAGACGGTGCCCATAAGAGGAACCCAATCCTGGGCAGAATTAGAGCCTGCAGCCCCTCTAATCCTGTGGACCCAGGGATTAGGACATGGCAGGGGGCTAGAGGGGGGAGAGTCTCCCCCATGGGTCAGTTTATCCCAGGGGTTAAGGGGTGAGGCTCAACAGGATTTCCAAGGTGCTAATGAGCACCGATTCCCTTTGACAGGCATAGAGGAGCACAGACCACGTTCTGTACATGGATCGGTCTTTATTATGACTGTCCACATCAGATGTGATAACTGGTTTTAGTATGCACAGGCACGCACACACACACACACACACACACACACACACACACACACACACACACACACACACACACACAGGCAGGTCACACACACACACACACACACACACACACACACACACACACACACACAGGCAGGTCACACACACACACACACACACACACACACACACACACACACACACACACACACACAGAGAGACCTAGACACCACATAAATACACTAACATCTGCTTACACTGTGTTACACTTAAACTGTCCTATTCAATGAGTCGCAGACATTTTTGAAAGAATTGGTTTCATAGGTCATAGGTCATAGGTTCATAGGTCATAGGTTCATAGGTGTCATTAAACGTCATGATGTCAGACATCTGCACAGAGAGAGAGAGAGAGAGAGAGAGAGAGAGAGAGAGAGAGAGAGAGAGAGAGAGAGAGAGAGAGAGAGAGAGAGAGAGAGAGAGAGAGAGAGAGAGAGGAGAGAGAGAGAGAGAGAGAGAGAGAGAGAGAGAGAGACCCAAAGGACCCGTTAAGATGTCCTGGCGGGTCCTTTATATGACAGAACGCTAAAGACATCATGATCTGTCCTGAAGAACAGATCATGATGTCTTTAGCGTTCTGTCATATAAAGTAGACGGTGCACTACAGAAGTAGTGTACCGCATTTTATTATTTTCTTCCATTCCTCGAGCGAAAACTTGCCTCGGAAAGAGTTCTGGGAAATCGACGACAAACAGCAACACAAATAGAGCAGCGAGACCGATGGCCCAGAAACCAGATATAACCAGATATAACCAGATATAACCAGATATAACCAGCCGCTCAATGGGGACAGACACAGTGGATCGAGGTTCTCCTTCTTTGTTTGTGCAGACTTACCCTCACCTGTGCGCTCTCCATCTCTCCAGCCTCGGGAACACGACGAGCCAGAGGGACTGAGGGCGTGCGTCCGGAAGGCTCCCTTCCACCATCTTGTTTTTTTTCAATAATTAAAGGTGAGCCAGAAAAACAACAGAGGCTGATTTGCAAAGCGCTCACAAGTCTCCCCACACATTAGCACAGGAAAGCTACCGGAAAACAAGCAGTAAATTGAACCCAGTATTTTTGGTGTATTTTTCTTCTTCATTGTGTATCGCGAAGATGCGTCGACTGCAGGCCGTGGCCACCCTGCTACCTGTGATGAGCACGGTGCGGGGGGGTGGGGGGGGCAGCGAGGCCCGAGGTCTCCTCAGCATCACCTGTGCCAAGCAGTCGCCATGACAGCGGTGCAGACGGCCGTTATGTGAGCCCAGGACAGAGTTCCCCTGTTCTGCTTTGTCTCCCCCCTCCTCGCCGCGCTCCAACGTCTCTCTCCAGAGCTCTGTGCCAGGCGGGGTGGGCGGGGGGGGTCGGGGGGCGGGGGGGTCTTATAATAGAACCTCTCCACTACAAAGGCCGCCTGCGTTTGTTCTGTTCAGCCGATCCATTCACACCCGGAGACTCTGCGCCGCCGCCAACACAGCAGCTAACGGACCGGGTGGGGGGGGGGGTATTAGAGCACCACCCCCCCCAACACCCCCAACACCACCCATCCCCCCCACCACCACCCACCCCCCCCCACACACCACCACCACCAGCCGTAGCACTAACCACCGCCGCCGCCTGGCCCTGGGGTTCCCCCCCCCCCCCCCCCCCCCCCCCCCATCCCACCCAGTAAAGGTCTCCCAGCTCCCACAGAGGTGGACCCTCCAGGGACCGGAGCCTTTCAGACTCCCCATTCACCCCTCTCGATGCCCCTATCTCTTCTCCTGGAGCGCCCCTCCCCCTCTCCCCCCCCTCTCTCTCGGCCCCCCCCCCCCCCCCCTCTCTCTCGGCCCCCCCCCCCCCCCCTCTCTCGGCTCCCCTCTCCTCCTGTTTGTGTGTGGCTGGCCGACCGTTGGCTGTGTCCCCTGTTGTGGGCGACGGGGTGTGCGTTGTGTACGGCCCTGGAGTGCAGCGTCCTCCTGAGACAGCACAGGGTCAAAGGTCACGTCCATGTGGCGCCACAAACACAGTGGAACACCGGGAGACTTCTGGAAAACATTCCTCACACCAGGATGAAGGCCACTTGGCATTGGTCAGTGTCTGCCCTGCAGGACGAGCCGCGGGCTGAATGCGCCCGTCTCCATGGTGCTGGTTCAGAGAAAGGCCTCATGGCAGGGAATCAGGCAGAGGAGGAACTAAAGGCAGGGGGACACAAGAGACCAAGATAAAAGAGATTCAAGAGAATATTTAAGCGTTATCACACATTAAAGAAAATCCCAGTACGAGTCGCTGTTGATTATAAATACTTGATAAAAACAGTCATAAACTCATTCTATAAGCTCACCACCACAGCGCCAGGGTGACCTGATCTACCGAGGCTTTGAGTGTCAGACCGAGCACCGCTCCTACGGCCTTTGGGGTCTGGGAGAGTGCATGTCGAACGTTCCTCTTGTTCTCGGTCCACGTTACACACACATGCAGCCCGCTGGGCCGGGCTGGCTGCGACGCATTAAATATGGAAGAAAGATGCATGAATGGTGCATGAGGAGGCAGTTCATCGCAAGGCTGCCCCATGCATCCTGGCCCTGAGTGTCTCGTTTCAAACAATACATTCATTATTTAAACCGCTTTTCAAGTGTGAGTAAACAGTGCACAGATCTTAAGAGTGCAGTAGGAGAAAAAACAGTTGCTGCATGACTGCTGTTACTATCACGAAGATCTATTGAGGCTTCCGTGGTTGTGGCTTACGTTTTACACACACACACACACACACACACACGTGTGTGTATTTGTACGTGTATGTGTGTGTGTATTTGTATGTGTGTGTGTCTATGTGCATTAGTATATGTGTGTGTGTGTGTGTGTGTATTTGTATGTGTGTGTCTATGTGCATTAGTATATGTGTGTGTGTGGGTGTGTGTGTGTATTTGTATGTGTGTGTCTATGTGCATTAGTATGTGTGTGTGTCTGTGTGTGTGTGTGTATTTGTGCTCCGTCTTCGTCCTCTGCTCCAATGTCAGAGGTGTCCTCAGACCTCCAGGACCTCAACCCCCTGTACCCCGGGATGGACCTCTCTCTCTCTCTCTCTCTCTTCATGGTACAATACTCATGATGGACAGAGGCTCAGAGTCCCTCCGATCTGCACATGTTAACAATCTATTTTACATCTTAGTAATCAGGAGGAAACAGTTATCTGTTCAGATAATGTTCTAATTTAGATTCATAATAATAATTGTTATCCCTCATAATTGTTGCTGTAAGCCAGGGGTGCCCAACCTTTTTTGACCCAAGATCTACTTTTCAAGTAGCCAACCTCCCGAGATCTACCAGCAAACCTACCTTCAAGCGGGGGGGGGGGGGGGGGGGGGGTAGAGAACAATTGTTGACGGGGGGGGGGGGGGGGGGGTGGGGGATTGTATCGTGAACCAACGGACTTCAGTGGGGGTTTCATTCCGTCTGCGCACGGAACCTTCTCAACGATAATCAATAATCTTCCTCCCACTCAGGGTGAAAATGGTAGGTCTTAGCTTGTTTCCCCTCAGCCATACCAACGTATAGGAGTGTGTAACTACTGTTGACGGCTTTCAACTGCTGTTAACAGCACATGCGCTACCGCGCGTATATGTCCCGCGCAAATTTAATTTCATTAAAAAAAAAATTTAAAAAAAAAAATTTTTTTTTTTTTTTTTCTTCACCCCTCGCGATCGACTTGGGATCTGTCGGCGATCTACTGGTAGACCGCGATCGACTGGTTGGGCACCCCTGCTGTAAGCCATTCGTTTTATGCCTGCCCCTTTTTAGCCAATTTAACCTAGATTGTAATTCCCCAGTTACAAAATGTCACGAAATAAGCCCATGATTAGTGGGCCAAATAGGAATGTTGTCGTAATAATAATTATAAAAAGTAATTTCGCAATATATATTCGGCAAGGAAATATAATTCCATTATCAATTCATGTCAGAGAATCATATCGGAACCGGGAAATGCCCGGGGAAGAACCGCAGAGCTACTGCCGTGAGAGGAGGGGACTTCAGGAGCATGTGGGTGTGTTTGGAGAGAGAGAGAGAGAGAGAGAGAGAGAGAGGGAGGGAGACAGAGAGAGGGAGGGAGACAGAGAGTCAGAAGGACGGGGGAAGACTCGCGTGTTCACCGTGCAGCCCTCTGCGTCCGCACCGTTCGCCTCGTTTACTCCACTGCGCGTTACGGACACAGCAAGCCGAGCAACGCGCTCTTGACGGGAATCGGAATACACCACACTGCGCCTCTGTAGCGACAGACCGTGGCTGAGCCCGGGAGCCCATCTATCACCACACCTCCATCGCGTTCGGTGGTACGCCTGAGCCAGGGATACACTTTGTGTGCTTCGTGTCCTCCTCATCACAGAACAAGTGTCTCCGTGAATCGCCTGCCACCCAATTTGGACGACTTATCCCTCGACGCCAGTCGTGTTTGTGGCTGTCGACCCAGCCGATGCCCGTCGCATTGATTCTGGATTCTTTCATTCACCTTTGGATTATTTAGAAGAGCTGCCGTAACATTGAATTGATATTGGATACGCTGCAGAAGGAGGATGGGGATGAGGGTGTAGCGCTGGTGAGTGGAGATACTATACTATGTCACTGGATATTAACATTTACGTCACGTGTGTGTGTGTGTGTGTGTGTGTGTGTGTGTGTGTGTGTGTGTGTGTGTGTGTGTGTGTGTGTGTGTGTGTGTGTGTGTGTGTGTGTGTGTGTGTGTGTGTGTGTGGAAAATAAATGGTTCTTCTCACGTTAATCAGTCGGAAATACATCGGGATTCAAAGACACGTCTGGGGTCGTGAATTAAAGTTTCCTCGGGTGGACGTTGGCCGTTCGGGTCAGAAGCGAGCGCCCCCCCCCCCCCCCATCCCACTTCCATCACTTTTACTACGAGCCAGGCATCCGAATGGGTCTGCGGCGTGAGTCAGCGGTGTGGAGGCTGAGGGGGGCCGTAGGGCGTTTGGGTGTTGCTGTTTCCTTTTTTTTGTGTCTCTCTTTGTTTGTGTTTTTGTGTTGGGGATGGGGGGCAACTTCATCTACTTCATTCTCTTTAATTTTCACTAGGAACCGATCAAAAGAGGGTAGCCTATGACTCGATTAAAAGCTTATAAAATGGGTATGAACAGTTAGTTATGCTGCCTCAAAATAGCAACATATTGGCTACTACCACGAAATCAACGCCCTGGGCCACCTACTATTGGAGCGATCTGGTTTCCTGTGTTCATTTACCCCGGGAGAATGAGCTCTTTGTAAACTCACTCGCTGTCTCGCTGATTTCCAGCTAACACGTTTCTCTGCCTCCCCTCTCCCCCGCCCCCTTCTTACTTCAACACCGTCTATGTAGTCCCACAGGCCAGCACGACAAACGGGCCGATGTGGATGGGTGTGGCAGTGTAGTGATGCTATTTCAGTCTACTTTCATGCATGAAATAAAAAATCGAAAACTGGGCACACATGAAGAAATGTCTACAATTCACAGAATGATTCCCCGTCTCCTCGTTCTGAATCCCAAGTGGAGCCTCCAGTGTGTATCTCCCCTAGGGCTCGCGTTGTGGCTGTGGAGGAACACACACACCACAAGGGCATGTTATCGCCAAGGCACAGCCTCGTGCAAGGTGCATGGAAAGAAGTGAGACGTGCGCTCTGTTTGGAAAACCACTCACTCTGGTGTGTGTGTGTGTGTGTGTGTGTGTGTGTGTGTGTGTGTGTGTGTGTGTGTGTGTGTGTGTGTGTGTGTGTGTGTGTGTGTGAGACAGACAGACATTGCAGAGCTGCTCGCTGGTATTTACCACAAGAGGCATTCATGGGGGGGGGGGCATGTATTGCTCCTGCTGCCTGCCAGCCTGGATTACTTTGACTTGCCACCTCTTTCTCAGTATCCTTTATTTGAAAGGGCCTTTACCGGCACGGAAATCTTGTGTTTTGCATCGCCAAAGCACGTTTGTAATAAATACGGTTTGCATCCAATGTAAGGTCTGATAGAATATATTTCTCTCTCTTTTCTCTTCTCCTAGTCGTTCCCTTTGGCATCCCCTCCCTACCTAGACACACACACACACACACACACACACACACACACACACACACACACACACACACATTACCATGACAGCCCCCTGGAAATTCAGTGTTTACTTGCTATCAAGGGGTGGTCAGGCGAGGGTCTGTGTGTGTGTTCGGGGGGGGGGGCGCAACACCTTGCTACCCCGCGTGGATCAGGGACTCGCTTTGTGTGTAGAGGAAGAAAGTCGGGCATTATGCTTCCTGGAGCCCCGTCTCACGCCAGGCTGCCCCTGGGCAGGGCCCTGGGCAGGGCCCTGGGCAGGGCCGGGGGGGTTTCTTCCCCGGTCCCCAGAAGGCTTCCAGGAGCTGTAAAGATCCGTGACTTGAATGTGAAGCACCGGGCACGGTCGGTCGACGATGGAGCGCCGCGAGACGGCTGCCAGGCTGCTAAGTGTGTCACGGATGGACTTAAGGGAGGCATTAAGCCAAAGTGGGATACTTGAAGCTGGAAGGCGGCGGGCAGTTCACGCCTTACGACACACACAATGGATCCACCGGCGGCTGTTGCAGAAGGAGCGCCCGCGGGGACCCGGACCCCAGGTGCCCTTCAGGGTTCCTGTGAAGGCCCCGGCGCTGTGCGGTCCGTGGTCCTTGGTCAGAGCTTGAAGGGGCTTTGTGTTTGTGTGGGTGCTAATGTATTCCAGGGCCTGTTGCTCCCCCCCAGAGGGGGCCGGCCCGCGGCTCGGGAACAGAGTCCCAGTGTCGGCCTGCTGCCTTATTCAGGGCCGGCGCCGCGCTCTTGATGTCCTTGACATATAGCGGTGAAGGGACAGCTCGCACGTACAGTCCCAGGGCACCGTGTGTGTGTGTGTGTGTGTGTGTGTGTGTGTGTGTGTGTGTGTGTGTGTGTGTGTGTGTGTGTGTGTGTGTGTGTGTGTGTGTGTGTGTGTGTGTGTGTGTGTGTGTGTGTGTGCGTGTGTGCGTGTGCGCGTCACTACCAGATCAGAGTCGGAGACGGTCGGTAAGAAGAGCTCCCAGCCACAATAAGACTGCTTGGTCTACTGCACGTGGTTCTCAGCTGCCGTTTTGGAGTGTTATTATTTATTTTTGGAGACATGATAATACGATTAACTGGTGTGTGTGTTTGTATGTGTGCATGGATCTGGGTGTGTGGAAATGCATGCATCGTGTTTTATTTCTGTGAATGTCTGTATGTATGCGTTGGTGTGTGTGTGTGTGTGTGTGTCTGTGTGTTTGTGCGTGTGTGTGTGCGTGTGTTTGTGCGTGTGTGTGTGCTAATGCATGATCTGTCTGGGGCACATTGACTGAGAGGTGAACATACAGTAGGTGTCTCACGGCCATGACAGCTTTATGACCCCAGGAAGCTTTATGGCTGTATGCATAGTGGGGGATGGTGGTTTTGTGTGTGTGTGAGTGGATGTGTAATAAACCTAGAAGGTAGGCTTGACAAATGTTAGACTGCATAGTTCCTTGTTTGAATGAGTCAACATCAGGCCGCTATCTTTTGAACTAATTTGAGAATATGTAAAAGCTACTTCAACATGGCATTTCCTCTGCATCCATGCTAATATCTGACCTTAAACACACACACACACACACACACACACACACACACACACACACACACACACACACACACACACACACACATTGGACTCACAACAACATCCTTGGAATAGCACCTGCATGCATTCCGCAATTTGTGTTTCTACACAGACAGCCTCCCCTGTCCCTCACACACACACCGTGCACCGTGCACCGTGCACGACACAGTGATCACAGAGAGCAGCGTGGGGCCGTGTGATTGAAAGGTGTCATAACCCTCTCCTCCCTGGATGGGCCGTGCACCTGCTCCACCACGCTGGAGGTTATTGGCTCAGGGAGGCAAGGAGAAGCCCCACACTGGCAGGAGGAAGGCTTCACATGAGGGGACGAGAGAGAGAGAGAGAGAGAGAGAGAGAGAGAGAGAGAGAGAGAGAGAGAGAGAGAGAGAGAGAGAGAGAGAGAGAGAGAGAGAGAGAGAGAGAGAGAGAGAGAGAGAGAGAGAGGAGAGAGAGAGAGAGAGAGAGAGAGAGAGAGAGAGAGAGAGAGAGAGAGAGAGAGAGAGAGGCCCAGCAGGGGCTCAACCGGCAGCTAATTACCACCCGACGTGAGCCCCTGACGCCATGGCAACGCTCCGGCCCTCGCTGGGCTCCTGCCTCCTCTCCCGTCTCCGTGCGTGGAGCATTGTCGACGAGTCTCCGTGGATTAGCCCGGTCAGTGAGACAGTGGTGGGGATCTCTGAGCAGCCTTTAACATGCGCTGGGAAGGTGCACGCAGATTACCGGATCATCCACACACTCTGTTTACTGCTTATTATTGCTATTTTGTATGCATCGAATCTGGGAGGAGAATTCATATTCACGGCCCTACACACTCAGGAAGTGACTAAGCTTTTATCCTGGAGCCATAGGTGAGTAGAATAATGCTCTGCTTCTCCTTTCAGCGGGGAAGTCTCTCTCTCTCTCTCTCTCTCTCTCTCTCTCTCTCTCTCTCTCTCTCTCTCTCACTGCCAGGGCTAATTTGGACGTGGACACACTGAGGTGGCTGAGAGGGAATTATTAGGGCATGTTTAATGCCTGGTTTCAGACAGATTCCATTCCAGTGGCATCTCTGTTGTTTTTTTGGTTCCTGGATAAATGCTGAGCGTGGCTCTTTGTGACAGAACAGAAGCCCCTCACAACCTTTGAGGCGCTGGTGAACCCGCTGCAGGCTAACCCGCTGCAGGCTAACCTGTGCTGAGAGGCCAGTGTTTTGGTCTATCCTCTCTCTCTCCATCTTCCTCTTGCTTGCATCTTGTTTTCTTGCGGAGATGGTAATTCTTCACAGAGGCACTCCTGATATATATGTGGCCTGTTTATAACGCAAAATCCCGAATCACTCCCCATCCGGCATGATCACATCACAAGGCTGTTACCGAGCGGAATCCCATGAATAATTCATGGCTGTTTAAACTAATACGGCCCTGGTGAATCGCACGTTTAGCAGAGTCTCGCCGCGGAGGCATGCGTGCATTGTGCCAAACCGACTACACTCCCCCAGCTGAGTCTGCTCCCGGTTACATGCATGTTGATAGGTTTAAATGTTGCACCTTATTAAAATCCGCTTCTGTATTTTGCACATGTGCACACACGAATGCAGGCACGTATGCACACACACACACACACACCCACATACACATACACATACACACACACACACACACACACACACACACACACACACACACACACACACACACACACACACACCCCCTCTGATTCTCTCTCCCTCACACACTCACTTACTCACTCATTCACTCAGTATGACGCATAGTTTGAAAGAGGAGGGGGTTGTGTATCTGTGTGTGTGTTTGTGTTTGTGCATTCATGTCTATGTTGAGTTCATGTTGACTTCAGATCATACTGACACCCCATGTCTGGGAACTGCTAAAAATGTCAGACTTAGAAGAGAAGCTGGGAAGAATATGACATCATAACACGCCTATGATTACACACACACACACACACTCAAATAATCACCCACGCACAAAGACAGACAGACAGACACACAGACACCCTCCCACACACATAAAAATGCTTGCGGGGTGTGTCGACGCGGTCTTCCCGGGGCGGGTTAAAGCCGGCCTGTCGGGGGCCGGTGGGAGAACAGGTGTGAGGAGGAGGAAGTCTCCGGGACGGTTCAGAGAGAGAGAGAGAGAGAGAGAGAGAGAGAGAGAGAGAGAGAGAGAGAGAGAGAGAGAGAGAGAGAGAGAGAGAGAGAGAGAGAGAGAGAGAGAGAGAGAGAGAGAGAGAGAGAGAGAGAGAGAGAGAGAGAGAGAGAGAGAGAGAGAGAGAGAGAGAGAGAGAGAGAGAGAGAGAGAGAGGGAGAGAGAGAGACCACAGTGGGTGGGGTTCTGGAATGCTGCCGCATGCAACTTGACTCTGTGTTTGTCTTCCGTGTTTGGTGGCATGCAGTGTTATGCATGTGTTATTCTCTTTACCAAGACAATGGAAGCATTTGTTTCCTTCGCCCTTCACTCCTCGCCCCACGTGTGCAGACACACACACACACTTCGCACACGCACATCACACACACACACGCACAGCCCATAGCCGTAGCATTGGTACGCTGTTTCATTATCACAGGGAGGTGCTGTGTGACATATGCGCGCTATGTTCAGTGTCCTTGTCAGGGAGCAATGGCCGACCACTGGGCCTCTTGGCACCGCAAGGTTACTGCCCCCCCCCCCCCCCCCTCCCAATCGCTATCCCCCATCCCTCTCTGTCCCCAGGGGAAGGGGGGGGCTATGGATGCCAACAGACTTTGGGGGATCCTGGGGAGGGACAGCGGGGGACTGGGAATGTTGCTCGGAGTGACGAGCCAAAGAGCTCTGAATGCCAGTAACTCCCACTGGGCGTGCTGGTTGCCGCATGGCCATCTGTGTAGGCATTTCACTGGGCAGACTGGGAAGAGGGGCGGGGGGAGATGGATGGGCAAAGGAAGCGGGAAGGCTGCTGGGCGCTGAAATGTTTCTTGTTTAACTACAATGTTAAATGTGCCAGAATAAGATTTAGTGGCAGTATTATTTACACTAAGAGTTTTACTATTATATGAATGGATTTGAAGAATGCGCTATTGTTTTCGTTTTTCTTTCTCGGGCACTTAACTCCTGGACAAACCCAAGGCCTCAGACATAGGTAATCCAATTGATGCGCTGATTGTCTTGTTCTTCAGTGTGTCTTACATGCATCACATGTCCAATGACGGGAGGTAATGCAAACCTACTCCTTCAAGAACACAGGAAGTGATGGACCTGAGGGCAGCTCTCTGTTTGCTCTTCATACAATTACAGACGAACAAACGTACCTAAAAATTAACAACATTAACTGTCTGAATAATTAATTTACTGACAAAAATATATGACGTCTCAGTAGAGAGCAGATCATCTAAATGAGACATCAGCAGTTGTTCCTGTTTACTAAGGAGGAGGGCAGCAGATCAGTTCAAACACCAAACAGCTTCCTCTCTACATAACAACCAATCCAAGCAGAGGAAGGCACACATGACCTTTGACCCTCTCAGGCTGCATCCTTCCACAGTGACCTCGACAAGCAGGAGGTAAACAGGTAAAAGCAGCAATAACAAACAACCGCTGTTACCAATTCCCACGCTGCCTCTTCCCTCAACCTGATCTTAGTAAATGTACGCCAAATATCAAATGCTGTTTCTACATTCAGCGAGGCAAAAACATAGTGTCTGTTAGCGTATTCTGCGAGAGATCATTACAGTGAAACTACAGCCGACAGCTAATGACCTGTCACCGAGTATCTCTCTCAGCAGGATAACTGCTGTCACCATGAAGGATCGGGTCCATCCCTGCTTATAGACGGCGCCTTGGCCCCCGTGTGGAGCATAACGCCACATTGTCCTCACGTCCACTTGACTCTGACCGTGATGGATGAATATGGAGAGCGCTGTGAATGAATCATGGCCGCTGCGCCGCTGACATCTGCCGAGCCACGTCGGCCCTGATTAGGCGTCCTGCGTCTTCTTAAAGTCGTGCATCTTCTTTAGAGGAGGGCCTGCCACCCGCCGTGCGTCGCCGCGATGTGACAGAGTCCCCGGGGGCTGATGGATAGAGCGTTAATATAATGACCTGGAAGGTATCAGGAGATACAAGAACTGCCGGCGCTCTCTCCAGTGTCAGGGCTCTGAAGGGCGTGACCTTTGACGCATGGCCCTTTTTGTCCAGAGGTGGAGGTAGGGCAGGTCATGGCGGATGTTTGGATGGGGAGAGCGGCTCGGCTGAAGCCCTGAGGGGGTGATCTGTCTCTGGGAGCAGGGTGACCAATGAGACGCTCTGAGCACTGGCTGCCTCAGAAGACAGTCAGCTCTGTGTCATCACCTCCGTGGAGCCAGCAAACACACACACACACACACACACACACACACACACACACACACACACACACACACACTTATACATGCACACCTAGACGCAGACACGAAGGCATAAACAAACTCTGACACACAAACAGATCCAGGCGTACTAACGCAGACTCAGACTCACAGACACACGTGGTCACATGGACAACACACCGACCCTGACACAACACAGACGCAGCATTGCACACCGGCTGTCTGGATGAAAGGGTTTCGTGAGCAGCCGTGTTTATGTAGGGACGCAGGTTTCACTGGTGGCAGTAAATCACAGGAGATCACTGAGATGAGATTAGCCTCAGGAGAACAGCCGAGCAGGATAGAAGGAACCGCGTTAGGAAGCCGCTTGACAGCAAACGCCAAACCCTTTCATTTGTGGCAGGAATGCATTTGTTTTACCCGCACACAGTGACACTTTGACACTTCATCACAGCACAACCACTACTTGGGTGTACACACACACACACACACACACACGCATACACGCACACACGCACGCACACATATATATGACACCTAAACCAGTGTCTTCCCTACCACTTGTGTCGACGGAGCTATGAGGGCGCACCTCAACGGGGGATGGAAGCACGTAGCGCTACGCTCACCTGGCCTAGCTAGCTCTGCCATGTGTTCTCAACCAGCCATGCTCAGGTGAGATCTGATTGGTCGTTATCCCTTGCATATTGTAGCTGTCATTGGAGCGTGGCCTTTGTTCAGTTCTCTTCCTCTCCCCCAGTAGTGCAGTATAATGCAGCTTGATGAACTGCTTCTGAACTATGTTTGGTCTTTTGGTTTCGGGGACAATCCTGATGACAGGAACTAGAGGCATTCAATGTGTTATTGGCATTGTGCTCACGTTCCACGCACACACATAAGCTCTCTTCTACACAGACACACACCCAGAGACAAAGACACACACACACACACACACATATAGCCTGTCAGACAGGCTTTGCTTTTTGTGATTGTGTAAGGATGCACGCGTTTGCACACATGCACAATTTCGCTCTCGCTCTCTCTCTCCCACAGATTAGTTTTAAACAAGCCCAACGCCAGCCCCAGTGCTGGCTAGGCATTGTGTTCCTGTCCAACGCATCACCAGAAGTGCTCAGTGGGGGGCTGGCCGGCTGCCCCTCTCCGTCTCTGTCACTCGCCGCTGCGTGGCGGTGGGTTCTCTGAGGTGGCTGTAGTCCTGTCTCCGGCTCTGACGGACGCCCTCATGGCGGAGGATGTTACTAAATGTTTCAGCAGGATAGTATTCCTCCGCTCTGCTGTGAAGAGAAGTCGAGGTCCATCGGTATGAATAATCCATCATAATAATGATAAATAA
>NC_079421.1:22773817-22803817 GCF_026213295.1 Gadus chalcogrammus | reverse complement strand
GGGAAACAGGGTCCATGTTTAGAAATCCTGAAGTTCCCCTTTAAGACTCAAAGACGTGTAGGAGGGCAGAGATTTGAGTTTAATCATCCTATCTATTAATAGGACGCCTTGTCTTAGAGGAACCACTTGAGGCCTTCGGGTTTCATTTTGTCCGCAGTGCTGCTGTAGTCATCGCGGGCCTTTTAATATAATCGCTGGGCTGCGGTACAGCTGACACACGGAGGGGGGTGACAGCGTTCACCCTGCATGGATCCTACTGGGGAGCGCTGAACAATGATCCGTAGACACCGAGCATTCACCCTGCAAAAATAATACAATGCAATACAACTTTATTCTCCGATCTGGCTGGAGAAGGTGGTTTTGGCCTCACCGCGGAGACGTTTAAACAGTTACATTACATTCAGACACATCAGACAACTTACAACAAATACATACACTGGTTTTGTTTATGATGGCAGCAGTTTATCAGATCTTATGCAATAGTCTTTGAGTCTTGGTGATGAGTCGTCCCTTCTATTGCTGTCTGTTCATTAATGAAGTATATGAGTATAAAAGGAAGGACCTCAGAAGAGTGGTTCTGGCTGCAGCATCAGGGGGGAGGATGATGAAGAGGGGGGAGCCAGGGATGAGGAAGGATGTGGGAGAGGCAACAGGAGTGTTGGAGTATTAGTAGGAAGTGTGTGGAGGGGGTAGAGGGTGGAGGAAAGCAAGAGGAAGTGATGAATGTGGCACTATTTACAGCACTGTGTGTGTGTGTGTGTGTGTGTGTGTGTGTGTGTGTGTGTGTGTGTGTGTGTGTGTGTGTGTGTGTGTGTGTGTGTGTGTGTGTGTGTGTGTGTGTGTGTCAGTGTGAGAGTTATGACCTTGGGTGATTTTTTAGCATAACTGACCATTGACTAGCACTCTTCTCCTCGGTTGAACTCACACACGCACGCGTGCGCACACACACACACACACACACACACACACACACACACACACACACACACACACACACACACACACACACACACACACACACACACACACACATTGAAGGTACAAAGAATGAGTGTAAAGGGAGGGGGATTACCATGACAAAAAAAGTAATAATAAAGATGACATCATTGTTAATAATTGAGATAATCACCAGGACTGCTATTCACAAATATATTTTGCAGTGATTCAGATAATGGGGATGGCAACATGGTTTTAGAACCATGATTAGGTAGAGATTATTTTCCTGAATGCGGATTACATCTGTTAGAATAATGACTGAAAAAGCAAACGGCGTACGAAAATATGTTTACTAATTCCCTCTCCTCTCCTCTTATCTCTTTATCCTCCCACCCGATCTCATCCTCTCTACCTCTCTCTCTCTCTCTCTCTCTCTCTCTCTCTCTCTCTCTCTCTCTCTCTCTCTCTCTCTCTCTCTCTCTCTCTCTCTCTCTCCTTCCTCCCTCAATCCTCTCCTCTTTTCTCATTTTCCCCTCCGATCTCATTTTCTTTCCTCCATCCTCCCATCTCTCTCTCCCCCCCTCCCCCCTCTCTCCCTCCCCCCCTACATCCTCTGTCTCCAGGCCTACTGGAAGACCATGAACCAGGTGCTGCAGAAGCTCAACCAGAAGCTGGCGCTGATGAGCCAGGGAGAGGACAGCGTGGTGCGCCTCTCCCTCACCGCCTCCTCCATCTCCGACAAGCTGGCCTCCTTCAAGGCCAAGCCCCCGCCCATCCAGAAGGACATGCTGGCCATCTGCAACGACCCCTACACGCTGGCACAGCAGCTCACCCACGTAGAGCTGGTGAGCAGCGGGCAGGGGGGGGGGCGAAGGAATGAGAGAGAGAGAGAGGGAGAGAGAGAGAGAGAGAGAGAGAGAAAGAGAGAGAGAGAGAGAGAGAGAGAGAGAGAGAGAGGGGGAGAGGGGGAGGGGGAGAGAGAGAGGGAGGGGGGGAGAGAGAGAGAGAGAGAGAGAGAGTGCAACAATGAAACATTTAAGGCGCAGACTATTAAATAGAGGTCAGTTCTGTGCTGTTCACGTGAAATGAAGTCACTCCAATGAATTGCAGAAGAGAGAAACAAGGGAAACAAAGAAGCAGAGATGGATGCTGAGAGAGAGGAGGGAGAGGGGGGAGGGGGAGAGAGAGATAAGGTGCAGGGGAGACATGAGGTTTTTGGTAGGACGTGATAATGAAGATGGAGAGACACGGGAGGGAGAGAAACTGGATCGCGATCATGTCAAGGGCACGGACATGAAAGGTGGGTATGAAAGAGAAACATCAAAAGGCAGTATGATGAGGTGCGATCACACCAGAGCTAAAGGAAGAGCTCTGAAGCGGAACGAGCAGCAGCTCTGAGTGCGGGCTTGTTTACTACTAGCGCCGTAGCTCCGTCTCACAGCTTACTGGGGCAACACACAGGTGTAGCTCATAACACTGATTATGGGTCTGCTTGATATATGGGTCGCGGCGCGCTAGTAACGGAACAGGTGAAGATAGCACTCAGTGACCACGCTGGGGCTCTCATGCACATAAATCAAACACACCCTCATCGTTAACCTTTGGGAGCTACTCCTGGGTTTAGCCTACTTATGAAACCACCGCAGGGGATGAAAAAAGGTCCTTATTCTGTTATCCCAAAGCGCTACGTTGCATATACTCACACACTAGCAACAAAGGGGCTTCCATTGCACACTGTGCCTTTTTGATCCATTCATGTGTATCCTAATACGGCCTATTTGAGGAGAGAGAGAGAGGGAGAGAGAGAGAGAGAGAGAGAGAGAGAGAGAGAGAGAGAGAGAGAGAGAGAGAGAGAGTGCGCGCTAATGCAGGCCTGAGTAGGCAGTCCACTCGTATGAGTGGCAGTGACGTGATCTCAGAAGTCAGTTGATGCGCCCAGGGATTCTAACGTGGGGATGGCAGGGCTGTGACTGGATGTGACCCGACAGCCTCACACTCAAGCGCACGCACACATACACACACACACATGCGAGCACTCACACACATACACACATATGGAGAGAGGAGGAATGGTTTGAGAGAAAGGACAAGTAGAGGACCAACATACAATATTAATGACATTTTCTGATGCCGTTTTAGGATAGTGATAAAGAGAATGGTTCTTTATTGTTCGAGGTCAGAAATAAGAACGGTATTAGTCATTATTTTATTTTGACCTTTTACGTAAGCGTGAACTTCTCTTTCAGAGGACCTATAGATAGTGTCAAGGCAGGATGAGCAAATGTGAGGTCTTTGAGTCATGGTGATGAGTCGTAATGAAAGTCTTGCTTCCCCAGGAACACCTTGGTCACATCGGACCGGAGGAGTTCGTCCAGGCTTTCGTTCAGAAAGACCCACTAGACACCACGCAGGTAAAACCCAGTCTCGCATCTGCAATTCATCTCCAAACCATAAGCATGAATCTTGTTCATACGAATGTCTGCTTGATGAATTACCTCAGAGAGTTATGATCCAAAGAAGAGCATTTGCAAAAAGAAAAAGTATCTTCTATAAACCATCATGGCTGCTTTTTAAAATATTTCTTGCAAGAACGCTCTTGCAAGAAATACGTGTCTCTCCTGGGGCTTTCTCCCTATCAAATAAAGGTCTAACGACCTCTAGAAGTGCCCCGCCAGCAGAAACACCCAACCTGCCATTAAAGATGGGTTCTACCCTATGTGGCCTGTTCTAATCAGAGGGCCTGTGTCTTTAGGGCCCTTCTTCAGGGGTGCTGCTGAGGTCAACAGGCCGCTAGGTCAGCAATGGCCCCGAGCTGGGTAGTATAATGACATGCTCGGGCAGGAGCGCTGCCACTGCTCTCTGTCTTTACCTCTCTGTGGGTTACTCTACCCTCCACCCTCCACCCTCTTATAGGTCAGACACATGTCATCTGGCTCGGGGATGCAAGGCCGCAGGTTTGAAGCCCACAACCTTTCAACCCACAAGCCTCCAGACACAAGGCTTAATACGCCTTGTGTCTGGTGGGTAGGGTTTTAACTCCCAGCCATTGTACCATATAGGGGGCAGTGTAGTCGAGACCAGTTATTCTCCACTGGTAGGTTGCGACCCGCTGGGTATTCTCATTGGGTTTCAGAGCACATGTTGAACCTTGATCTTGAGAAGAAGCATAAACTATTGTGTCCGTTTACCTTCCTGTTTCCACGGCTCTCTGTTCCATTTAATTAGTCTGGATTGTTGCAGAATAATATCCTGCCCACCACTTGTAGTTTGGTACAACCCAGAGGTGGGGAAACACTGGTCTAGTCAACACTTCCCCGTATTCTATACACGCCATGGGTAAACCACGTTTAGAACCGTTTACTCTACATTGGTTTAGCGAGCCCAAGTTTCAAGTTGATTTTGTCTATAAAGCTCATACAAAAGCAAACTAGGTTTGTACCAAAGTGCTGTGCAGATAATTTGCACTCAGACAATACACATGGAGTCACATTAGGGACACAATAAAAACCATCAATAAAGTGCAGACGCAAAATGCTAAAAACAATAACAAAAGGAAATAAAGTGCAAACAGAAATGCTAAAAACAAGGCATAAAGTGCAGTCGGCAAGTCAATACAATTACAAGTTTACTCTTCTGTTGAAGGCACCGGCTGACTCGGCTGACTGGCGCGAACCAGCAGATTGCTCCACAGGGTGCGGGAACGGACTCAGTAGAATCGGTCTGTCAGCAGCATAGTAACTCCTGTGTGTCTCACTCACAGCCTTGCTTCAGCGACCACAAGAAGACATCTAACCTGGAGGCCTACGTCAGGTGGTTCAACAGACTGTGCTACCTGGTGGCGACTGAGATATGCATGGTGAGCAGCCTGAAGTCAACCAGAGCACCATGAGGAGTTCTTACTTTATGTCAGACCTGTTAACCAACACTGCAGCTGACAGTGTGTACAACTACTGCTTTACTCATTCTCGTTTCTTGTGTCATTCATTTAATTATTGCCCTCAGTTTTACTGTGCGGGACTAATTCCATCACCCCTTAATACATATAATTTCCCCCAACACAAATTAATGTGTTTTTTAACTTAAATTAGAATTTGACCTAAGCTACTTGTTGTACTAAGCGTTCTGCCTGAATGCAATTTTACACGGCAACGTAGCCATGAACAAGCAGTGTGCTACTGCCCTCTAAAGGCTATAATATGTCACTGCATTCAGAACACACGTTTTTAGGTTAGAACATAATCCATAATAGCTCAACTATAATATTGCATGCAAAATATCTTATCTCGTGAACTTAAAGCTCATTAAATGTCTGCTTGACGTTTCTATCCAGCCGGGCAAGAAGAAGCAGAGGGCCCAGGTGATAGAGTTCTTCATCGACGTCGCCAGGGAATGCTTCAACATCGGAAACTTCAACTCCCTAATGGCCATCATATGTGAGTGTCTTGTCTCGCAGTCCCACACCGTGCTCCCATCTCAGGTGCACCACACTAGGTTGACATGGCGTTGATGTTATCCAGCCTCAGTTAACCTGGGTTTCCCCCTACAGCTGGTATGAACATGAGTCCGGTGTCGCGGCTGAAAAAGACCTGGGGGAAAGCCAAAACTGCAAAGTTCTTCATCTTGGAGGTAGGTCTGTGATGCAGGAGGACGGCATCCGAGACCGCTGGGGGCTGGAGTACCACCTGAGAAGATCAATATGAAAGGTGTCAAACACACTTTTGTGTGTTTTGTTTCAACAGCATCAGATGGATCCCACCGGAAACTTCTACAACTACAGAACAGCTCTCCGGGGAGCCGCCCACCGCTCGCAGACAGCTAACAGCAGCAGAGAGAGAGTAGGTGGTGTTCTGGATCTGAACGGCTTCTCTGAGCCGTGGGGCTTCAGATCTCTCTCTTTCCTGTGCCTTCATCGTGGTCCGGGTGCTGATTCCCCTCTGTGTGTTTCCTCCCAGATTGTGATTCCTTTCTTCAGCCTGCTGATCAAAGACATTTACTTCCTCAACGAGGGATGCGCCAATCGCCTTCCCAACGGTCATGTCAACTTTGAGGTGAGGTTGACTCCTGTAGGGCTTAGCTTCCCGTGCAGCAGTGGGTATGCATTTGTCAAAATCCTGCACTTTGTAACCTTTCATTGCTGCTGTCAACTCACAGAAAAGATCATCTTCCAGGCTTAAAGAAAATACAATATATAACTAATTATTTTTTCCCCCAAGAAATTTGTGGAGCTGGCGAGGCAGGTTGGAGAATTCATGACCTGGAAACAAGTGGAGTGTCCATTTGAGCAAGACCGGACCATCCTGCACTACCTCCACACGGCCCCTATCTTCAGCGAGGATGGTGAGACCCCCTCTCCCCTCTCCTCTTCCTCCCCATCACTAGCTCAACCATATCTTTATAGCTATGGTTCTTCATCTGCATCGTCATCCTAACTTTATCTATGTCTCCTCTCTCTCTCTCGCTCTCTCTCTTGCACTCTGTCTCTCTGTCTCTCTCGCTCTCTCTCTCGCTCTCTCCTGCACTCTGTCTCTCTGTCTCTCTCTCTTGCTCTCTCCTGCACTCTGTCTCTCTGTCTCCCTCTCGCCTGTCCTCTGCACAGGGCTCTACTTGGCCTCATATGAGAGTGAGAGTCCAGAGAACCAGGTGGAGAAGGACAGGTGGAAAGCACTCAGGTAAGACCTTCACCCACGTCCTTATTATTAATATTTTTTATTCAACCTTTATTCAACCAGGTGAGACTCATTCAGTTTAAAATCTAATTTTATAATGCAACCTGGCAAAGAAGGCCTAGCAAAAAGGGTGAGGGTCATGGTTACCTCAGGTGTTTATTTTTTCGTGTTGTCTCTCTTTTACAATAAAGGACCAAAGGTGTTCATTGACAAGCATACAGGAACCCCCGGCTTAAGCATACAGCTACAAATCCATTTGAAATGGATTTCAAACAAGGACACTGCTTAGAACTCTCCTTTAGAATTTAAACGAGTTGGCCATGAAAACTAAAATTCCTACAGTTCCAAGTCAACCTAAAGAGAGCTCCATGTGGAAGACACAGCATACTTAAAACCATTTTCCATTTAGGTTCCGTTTATACCAGGTATTCTCAACTGTTGGGTCGCAACCCATAAGGGGGGCCTTTTGAGAGCATGGGCCAAACATCAATCTTTAGCAAGAGGCCCATGAATTAACTTATCTTTCAATGTTAATTCATGTTTCAAAGGCATACTATTTCATTGGGTCTCGCCCCAATCGTTGCAGCTCATTGTTAACTCCTTGTTTTTTGACATTACATGAAGGCATTGTTTTGGGTCGTAATTTAATGACGACGGACACATGTGGGACCTGGGGGTAAACCCGTTGAGAACCACTGCTGTACAGCAAAGAGTCAAGGTCAGGGCGTAGCTTGCTGGGCTGCCACCATGAATCCATCTCCTCTGACTTTTAGTGTTTCTTTGTTTCTTGGCCTCTGCCCCCATCAGGTCCAATGTTCTCGGCAAGACATGAGGTCCCGACGCTGGCGAAGTCCCTCTGACCGGAGAGAGAGTGTGTGTACGCACTGCACTGAGTTGAAATGGGAAGGAACCTAGCTGGTACTCGGTTTCTTTGTATTTCTAGCAGAAAAAATAAGAAAGGAAAAAGGGATGAGCCGGATTCATCAAGGATACAAACCACAAAAAAAGACAACGATTTGAAGATTGGATCGTAGACAATGTAAAGCTAGAGTAAACATGGAGTAAACATGCCTGTGCAGTGAATTAACTCGTCATGGTTGGTAACCGTGTATTTGTAAGGGGAGGGACACATTTCCCTGAAACTTAAATGTGTGTGTACTCTGTGGAGATTAATAACAGAGAATAATATTACAGGGAAAAACTACTTTTTCAAACAAAATTCCTACTGACTTATTGATGTATATTGTTTTGTATATTCTCCATGGCACCCCCACCTCTCTCTCTCTACCTGACTCTGTACTCCTTTAAGACCTCTAGCCTTGTATTTAGTTTTTTTAAATTGCACTGTACTGTATAAAAGATAATGTGAAGGGCGCTGGCTAGCCCAAAGCAGCTGCCAAAATTCAAGGTAATGGAAGGAATTGAGTCCTGAATATCTGGGGTATAGACATTAAAGGATTCTTTGCATTTTAAGACTCCGTCAAAATATCATTTCTCTTGCATGTCTTAAATCATGTATGTATGTGTGAGTGAGAGTATAGAGGAAACCAGAGAATGGGTTGCCATTTTCTCTCTGTTCGAAATTCCCTGAAGAGAGTGGTTGTACGTGTGTACATGTTTACCTTTTCATTAGTACCTGTATCGTGTATTGTGCCATTGAAACATCAGTCAAACAGACTACAGTTGGAGCCCAGTCAGCCATTGTACCCATAGTTAGGTACAGAAAAATTCCATCGCTTCATGGTGTTCGTCATCCTTTCTGCAACTCAGAAAGTTCTTCTCTTGACTGACATTCAGTTGTCTGCTGTATTAATGGAGATTTCTGGGGTGACAGATGTATAGTTTTTAATCTCTTTTGTTTTATGGATATGAAGAAAATGAACATGGCATGCAGCAAAAGGCTGATTTTAAAGGGGTGGTACACGTCTCGGCCCTGAAGTATTGATTAGGCTTTGACTACTGGAAGAAAAACAAGCATCATTGGGTTGATGAACAACGTGACAATGTGGAGGGTTTATAAGTATGGGTACTGCTATGTTTCATTTAGGTGGAAAGGAATCTGCGACCGAGAAAGGCGTACCCTGTAATACACTGGTTGTAATCACACTTCAGGCTACTCTCACTTGAAAAGTGCGGTCGTTTCGTGGGTTTGTCGTTGAACTTTTCTTTTTTGCAGGTTAGATGTGATTGATGAGGGTCGGGCGGGTTCTGGGGAAGGGAGTGTGTGTGCGTCGGGGTATTTATGAACTTTGAACAAACATGTCTGATTTCATTTTTCTATAATTCCTTTTCGATGTCAGTGTTAAAAGGTTGCGTTTGTTTTTTTTACTTCTGAACTCTTTATTTATGAACTTGATTTCTCTGTAACACATTCCTCAGTTAATAAGCCTATAGAAGTAGAGTGGTGACTTTGTTAAACCCGCAGTTTGAGGTGAAGACATGTTTCAATAAATGATTTCCCATCTTCAACAAAGCTGAGGCCTGGACAGAGGAAATTATTTCACACATATTCAATGTCATATAAAGCACTCCCTCTCCTTCTAAACACATAATGGGCTACTTTTATTAACAATATCTGTTAGTCATTTGTTGCAAAACCAAAGTGACATAACCGATGCGTATCCTACGTAAATAGAAAGACACAAGGGATATTATTTTCCCATTTGTTTTTAATATTTATTGTAAGTGCTGATCATCAAATCATTGATAGTCAATTAATAGCATATTAATATCAGCATTTTGTGTAGGACAATTATTGATATGCATACACACAGTTATTCATTGTCTTTCCTAAACCCCCTTTTACGCTCCTTTGTAGAATGTGAAAAAATGCGTGGGATGAAGCACATTAGGTCAATGGCTATACTAGACACGAACATTTGAACACAGATGTTAATCCATGAGCTCTTCGGCCCCAGAGCCAGACACAATCTCAACAAGCTTCTTATAGGTGTCAAAGTGTCGCGAACTCAGGTAGGTACCAAATAACGCCTGAAGCACCAACACTGGCCTCATTTTGGTCAGGACCGGCCGAGAAATGTCGATGGCAAATCGAAATGCATTCCCTTTGACTGGCATTGGTGCAGAGTTATATGCGGATGCGAGTCCTGCGTTCACGGGTAACGCCAACAGAATGGGGTAAATCCCACCGCCGACGACGCCGATAAGTGCACCTCTCATCAAAGCACACGATGGACAGTTGAGATCCCCAGAAAGTAAAGGACTGGACACTGCGGCGTTGTAAAAGGCGACTGTCGTGATGAATGGGAGGACGGCCATCGGGACCGACGATGCGAGGCGCGCCTGGGTGACATTCAGCGCCCTCCGAAAGAAACTGTTTGCTATAAGACCAGCAAATGCCGCGTTTCCTCCCAAGTACAAAGGTCCATAGTTGAAAAACTTCTGGTCTAGTTCAGGTAGCCTTTTAAAATTAGCGATCATCATCTCCATCACGATTGCTCTCGGAGGCGCTCCTCCCGCGCTTGTAGTGCTGTTTTCAGACATTTCGTAAAAAATCTAAAACAAAAGTTCACCAGATCTTATACCTCTGTCTTTTGCTTTATTGTGTTTCTTGGGAGTTTTTTTTCGGAATATTAAAGACAACTGCACATCCATTGATTCAAGGACGGAATGGACATCACGAATACATCTTCATATGGACACAGAGCGCCGCCATGTTTTACCCATAGTTCCAAGGTTGTTATTTATTACAACTTTATTGACAATGAAAAGTACACCGTTGTCTACATAGGCCCGGGCATTGTACGTTTTTGTGTTGTGAGAATAGCACGCTTATCTTGACAATGATTTTAAGAATCTTAATTTAAAAAATAAGCTGTGTTGTAACGCAAGTTACGCAAGAGCATTTATTACGTTTTTAGAGCGATTTTAACAGTCCGCGACGTGGGCATGGTCGTGGGTGCTGCAGCTGGATGCTACTCTCCAATCAAAAAATATAAAGAAATGGCACGCTTATCTTGAAACTTATTTTAAGACTATTAATATATATATTTAAAATTCAAGCTGTGGTAATACACCCGTTATTTTTTAGAGCAGTTTTAAAGGTCCGCGTCGTGGCCTCATCTGCGTGGGCGTGTCTGTTGCCATTGACGTCACGTATCTGTTTGAAGAACTTTCCACGAGCCTCGGCCGAGATCCGCCATCTTGGAGCAAGAGCCAGCGATCCTCTCGTTTGTTCGCGTCCGCTGACCGATCTGCGTCACAGGATCGACAAACGTGTCTTTTTTTCATCAAATCTGTGTGTTACTGTGTGATGAATGTGAGTATGTCTCATCTGTTGGACGACGAACAACCGGACTCATTATATAATTGTTATTATAGCGGCTTTGGAATGCAGTCAAACTTTTCGGCGGAAAAATTGTTAGCCTCGGTTAGCCACGTTTTGCTAACGGTACTTTGCTACGTGTTCAGCGTGGTGTTTTATTTACAATATGTTAATATATAATGTGTATTTAATTGCCGTGGCGTTTAAGAGACACGCCCGTGTTGTTGCGGGCGATTTATGACATGCCAACGTTAGGCTGATTGTTGTGTTAGCTTAAGCTAGCCTGCAGAGCTAGCGCGGTGGGGGTTTGCTTACGTAATTAACATGAGTTGAACACGAGTTTGTTTCTCACAGCAGTGAGTTTCGATGTTTTTCATCGAGTCTATGATTCGTTCATTAAACCTTTTAATGTGTGATCGACCGCTCCTGGTAAACAGTGTGGTAGACAAGATGGCGACGCTCTCAGTGAGATAAACACTGATCTCTTGTCTTCCATCTTGAAACGCAAGCAGCCAATCGGCGCCGAGTTACGGCAGGTCGCGTGGTTACGTCATCCGCGGTGGATGCAGATGCGTATTTGCACGCAAAAGCGATTGGATATTGGTTTATTCACTTTTGAACTACTTAAAATGTAATAGATGGGAATCATTAACATGAGATAGACACTCTAACGATCTGAAAGTGGAACCGTTAATGGAGGTTCAGAAGGGTTATGTCATCCCTGGCACCACTCAATGTAATGGAAGAGTTTGTCCGCCCTAGGGGTTCTTACGTGGCATGGCGTACCTGAGCCAAAGGAAGTCTGTGTTCAAAGCTTTAAAAAAAATGTACAAACTTGTCTTTTCAGATGCGGCAATCCAAGAGAATGCGGTCGCGTTCGCCCGGCTTGTGGCAGAACGAGTACAGCTGGGAGGAGAGGGTGGACGGCAGGAAGCGGCGGCGGAGAGACTCTCACAGCAGTGAGAGGGAGAACAAGTCCCGCCGCCAGCACAGTCACTACAGGCCCTACGACGGGTAAAAACACTTCCTCTCCTCCCTCTGGCGTTTATCATCATACTATTGACTTTGGTCTTTGTCCCTGGTGTGAATACATGCCGGCCCAACACGTGCCCGCTGTGATCCTATGAACCATGTATGACCGCACAACGCTGGGGGTGCACACTGTCCCCACCCTGGATTGTTTTCGGATGAATTGAAACTTGTCTTTGAGCCACTGTCCAAGTCATATTTTAAAGTACCCACCTTACTCACTCTTGTGTCCATACTGAATACTGCACTGATATTTTGTTGAAAGGCTTAAAATAGAACCAGTCAGATCCACTTGTGTTTCTCATCGTCAGCTTTAAACAATATGTCGGTTGTTTACGTCCATGGTTTGAGCGCGTTTCTACAGAATAATCTGCACTCTGCGTGTCTTGGTTAAGACTGACGCTGGGAAACATGAAGAGGGTTTAAATGTTTGTTTTCAGATTACTATCAAAGAATCCGTCGTTACCTGAGTGTTGGGCTGATATTGGAAACGGAGGGGGGGGGGGGGGGGGGTGTGGTCGTGAGTTAATGCATGTTTAAATCGGAGCACAGTCAGTGATGATGTGGTCCACGTGCATTACACTGTGCTGTCAGAAACATTAGCGTGTCCTTTTTGTGGTTGTAAAGGTGGTGCTGATCCCATAATTGCCCGGATACAAACTGACCAAACAAGGTGTTCAGGTCAGCCCGCGCGGCAGGCAGACTGCTGTTGAGTGTTCAAACGGTTGTGGATTAAACTCTGGGAAGATTCCAGATCAGCGCTAAATATAATCCCCCCCCCGGGGAGCTGACCTGCTTCTGGAAGAGAGCTGACACCCTCAGGGAGCTGGGGCTAGGGCCCAGGGTGCTAGGGCTCAGGGGGCTAGGGCCCAGGGTGCTAGGGCTCCAGTTATCAGCCGGTGACAGTAGGGCGTCATGGCAGCACTGTAAATGGTAGCAGTGGGCAGAGCCACGTTGCCCCACAGCCATGGTGAAGACATGGAGCTGGGTCATATTGTAGAGGCGGTGGAGACGTGGGTAACTCCTCCTGTCGCTCTCTTGGTAGGAGAAGGAGAGGGTGGGGGTCCGGCGTCCCACCTCAGCAGTAGCCCGCAGAAACGCCGGCAATCATTTCATACTTGAGATACCCCAGATATGTGCCTCGCTGTCAGCCACAGGCTCCTCTATTGAGGCGGGGGGGTGGTGACTGTAAACCAGTACGTTTCTAAATAAATTGCATTGCTTAAAGGGCCTTGGTGTAGAGTTTCAAACAGGCAGGCCCCTCGCCCCAGCCTCTACGGCCCCCCTGTCTGTGTCTCACCTCTCTGTCCGTCTGGTTCCCCCTGCAGCCATTACCTGGAGACCCGCAACCTCAACCAGAAGCCGGCCTCCAGGGACAGCCTGGCGTACCGGGACGCCAGCGGGGCCATGGGCTACAAGGACGGCCGCGGCCCCGCCTGCCGGGACCCCCGGGAGCCCCGGGACCGGGAGCCCGTCTGTAGGGACCAGCGAGACGCCCGGGACCAGCGAGAGATCCGGGACACCCGGGACCAGCGAGACACCCGGGACACCCGGGACCAGCGGGACATGCGTGACCGGGAGTGGCACCACTACAGCAAGTCGTCGTGCCGCAGCGGGCGGAGCGGTCGCAGCCGGCGCAGCAGGAGCCGGCGACGGGACCGCGGCCGCCGCCGGAGCCCCTCCCACCACAGCTCGTACTCGGTATGGGAACCCTCCCCCCACCCTCTCTCTTTGTCTCCCCCCTCCTGTACCCCACCTAAAGATCAGGCTCATTTGTCACTGGTGTTGGGTGTTGTATGTGCGTGCCTGTGCCACTGCTGTCATTGATGTATGTGTTGGACTAGTTAAGCATCGGTTGGGTTAGTTTGGTTAAGTCCCAAACTAAAGGGGTAGATTGACCTGGGGGGGAGCTTGTAAACATCATAGCGGGCTGAACTACTGGGGATTGTCAATGGTTAAAGCTGTTAAACCAAGGTCTACAAGCTTGTGCTCTGCGTATGATTTTTATTTTCTGTACCACTGAGAAAGTCTCTCATCTAAAAAAATATCTTGTTGCCATGTTTTTCTTCTGTAACACACACTATGTGGTGGCTGCCGCCCAAATGCCTTTCTCTGGTGGGGCTGAATTTGAATTTGCTGCTCCGTCCATTCGCCCGGCGGTGTTACTGAACGGCCCGAATCTATCCACACCTCCCCCACACCCCCCCTTGGCCCGGTTGAATGAATGCCGATGATGTCGCGTTGTGGCGGCCTGGTGCTGACTGGCTGATGATGGGTTATTGATGTGGTCGACTCCCCGCGGTGCAGAGGAGGAGCCATCGGCGCAGGAAAAGATCCAGGAGTGTTGAGGATGATGGCGAGGGTCACCTCATCTATCACATTGGAGACATGCTGAGAGCGAGATGTATAGAATATAAACCTTTTTATTTTTACTGTTTCTACTCTCTATCACAGTCTTCTGTCTTGTTGTCTGGATGATTGTTCAGTTGCACAGACTTAAGTAAACCGGAGCGTAGACCGACTCCAGGGCCCCGGCCCTTTGCTAAGATAAGTTGTAAGGCTAGAGCTCACTCTGCAGTGTGACAGTTTAATGTTGTGTTGGACTACACCAGCCACATATGTAGACTAGCTTAGCAGAGTGCGTGTGTGTATGTCAGGTAGTGAAGCAGCAGGAGGCCTGTGTTGTCCACCGCCGTCCGTGCCGCGGTGCTAACTACGTCTCTCTCATTCCCCGTAGATGAGATAATGTCCACTCTAGGAGAAGGAGCCTTCGGGAAGGTGGTGGAATGCATTGATCATAACAAGTAAGTCTCGGGGCCGTTCGTGTTCACTCGCTGTTCAATTACTGATCTGTTTCCCACGCAACATGTTTTCCTCACACGTTGTTGTTTTGGATGTTCAGCAGTGGTGGACCTCGCATGGCTCTGAAGATCATTAAGAACATTGACCGCTACCGAGAGGCGGCCTTGTCTGAGGTAGAGGTCCTTGAACAGATGAACTCGCTGGATTACGACCGCAAATAGTGAGTAGACAGTTCCACCATCCGCCAGTCTATCGGCTCATCCTCAGCACCGACTCTTGGACCAATGTGTTGATCTTGTGTCCTCAGTCCATGTGTGCGCATGTTGGACTGGTTCGACTACCACGGCCACGTGTGCATCGCCTTCGAGCTGCTCGGCCTCAGCACCTACGACTTCCTGAAGGAGAACAACTTCCAGCCTTTCCCCATCGAGAACATCCAGCACATGGCCTACAGCATCGTTAGAGCGTGCCGCTGTGAGTACAGCGTCACACACCGCTCAATCGCCCCGGAGACGACCACAGGCCTTCTCTAGCACTTCATCCCGTGTCTTTATTAACCCCCCCCTTCCCTCTCCCTCACAGTTCTGCATAAGAACAAGCTCACGCACACGGACCTGAAGCCGGAGAACATCCTCTTCATCGACTCCCAGTACGACATCGAGTACAGCCCCATACTGGTGAGGAATCGGATCCCCCTTCCTCATGCACGCTGTGAACACCCAGGGCTGTATGGGTGGCTTTATGACAGGGTCCTCTAGTCACTGTCTTGTCCCCCCCCCTCAGAGGAGAGACCAGCGCACCCTGAAGAACCCGGAGGTGAAGGTTGTGGACTTTGGCAACGCCACCTATGAACACGAGCACCACACGTCGGTGGTGTCCACCCGGCACTACCGCGCCCCCGAGGTCATCCTAGGTGGGTGTCTGTCCCGGAGACGGCGGGCGTGGTCACGGCTGTACTATAGTGACGCTGAATGTGGTTATAGAGCACCTTGAAACACAAGTGCTTTCACCTGGATCCATTTTAAAATACAAAAATGACGATGGAAGTCAAAATAAAAAATAGGATTATAAAAAGATATTCATTGAATGAAATGCAGATTAATAAAACCCTCTAATGAAGTGCTCTTTGTGGTGGCGATGGCCTTCCAGATCTGGGCTGGGACCATTCCTGTGACGTGTGGAGCATCGGGTGCATCCTGGTGGAGTATTACCTGGGCACCACGCTGTTCCAGGTAGGGGGCGGTAGAGCGCACGTACACTTGAATCACTCTTCCTTGCCGTCGCTGCTTCTGTGTCTCACTTTGATCGTTGGTGCGTTTCAGACCCACGACAGCAAGGAGCACCTCGCTATGATGGAGCGCATCCTGGGCCCTATCCCCACCCACCTCCTCCAGAAGACCAGGCAAGTCCCCCTCCTCACACCCCAATACCTCTAGAGGAAGACCACAGCATTTAACAGGATGTAGTGTCCCACTGCTGCTATGTTTGATTATTTTGACTTTTTATTGAAGGATTGGAATTGTCTTCTCCAGGAAACGTCGCTACGTTCACCGCTACAAGCTGGACTGGGACGGGAACAGCTCGTCAGGGAGGTTCGTCAAGAAGAGCTGCAAACCGCTCAAGGTGAGAGGGGAACCATGAACGATTAGTGTTCCCTACGCTATCAACATGTGGCGACGCTGAACCGAGACCCTGTGCTTCAACACCTGAACCCTTTACCCCCCCCCAGGAGTACATGATGTGTCAGAGCGAGGACCACCAGAACTTTTTTGACATGGTGGAGAAGATGATGGCGTACGACCCGGCCAAGCGCCTCACCTTGGAGCAGGCCATGAGGCACCCCTTCCTCGCTGGCCTGCACAAGACGAACAGCAGCCGTAACCACCACCGGAGCAGCAGTAACCACAACAACAGCAGCAGCAGCCGCAGCAGCAGAGGCAGCAAGTTTTAACCCCCAGCCCTCTGTCAGGACCCCCGCCTGCATGAAGACCGTTCTCTGAACCCGGAACACAAGCCTGCTGTCTGACTCTCTGGGAGAGATTGTGAACTTGACGACTGTATCAGTCCACCTGCCCTATCCTCTTATCCTGGTTATGAACAGAAACGGCCCGATCTCGGCATCAATGTTTCAACGCTTCCCTCTGGATTTCTTTGGTTTATTTATTCGTCATTGTAAATGTAAAAGTTTTCTCAAGATCTTTTTTTTTTCTTTTTTTTTTACTGTCCATAATGTAAACTTGAGATTTAAATGTAAAAAAGTTATGCTAAGGTTTGATAATTGTAAATGCTGGGGCTAGGGGCAGAGATTCTGTACATTTGATCAATTGACTTGTGCCGTTTTCCTTTACGGCTATTTTTTGTCTTGAGGGGATTTATAACTTTTGCAACCATGTTCTTTTCTCAATAAACGATGTATTTCGTACCGATGATCGGTCTCTCTTTGAATGGGCGGCCCCCGCTAGAGGGCAGTATAGAGCTGCTGGGTTAGACTCGGAATTATTCTTGACCTTTCCTACGGATTAATTTAGATATATATGCAGCCTATTATGTTCGAATAGTTAAATTGGCTAACCGACAGCACTGGTAAATAGCGAAAAATAGTCTATGGAAATAAATCAAAAAGTAATAAATGAAGTCTTTGTATAAATCAATGAACGATCCGGGAATATAATAAAAAAAATTATAAAATCTCTCAAGATGTCTATCCAGCCCTCGTGTCAATCAATCACTTGATTAAAGCGCGATCCATCTGCTGCCTCCCACGTGGCCAACAGGGCGGGACATCGTGGAACACAACTTGTGGAGACAGCTTGACCCGCTGCAGGTCTCACATCCTAAACACTCACGAGCAGGGAACACCTCCTCTGGTCCATGTCCAGAGTCAGACCCTCACAACCTGACATTACGCACGCACTAACCTGCTCTTGTCGCCAACACTTGAAGAATTGAACCCTTTGCTGAGAACAATACTGGACGTTTTATAGATTGGTTGTTCTGCGCGGCGCTCTATAAAGTTTGAAGTCGCCTTAACACGTTGTTGGAATTGCGAATCACCTAACGCAGACACCGTGGTTCACTGGATCAACGGGACGGTTCTGAAGAGCAGGGTTACATTTCAGCATGGATACAGCGAGGGACTCGAGCGGGGAGAGTAAGCCGGGGTGCCAGTTTGCGCCCAGGTCCGGACTCCGACAGTGGCTGCCAGGGTTGCCCATCGCTCTGTGTTTGCTGTTGTCCATGAGCTCCATCGCGGTGTGTCTTTTGATGAGCGTGAAGACGTTCCAGCTGGAGAGCCGGCTGCAGACGGAGATGGACAAAATCTCAATCCTCCAGCCGTCGCACAGCGCGTTTCTGAAGGAGGATGGCACCCTGATTCCCGAGCTGAGCACCCCGATTGAAAAGCTCGTTGAAGAGGTATCAATGTCTTAAACGATAGAGGTTATCTATCACTGAAGTTGAATAAAACAACAGGTCGTTTCATTGAATTGAACTGTTTAAATGCTCACCCAGCTCGATGCGTAAAGCGCGCGTAATAGCAGAAAAGGAGCCTACGTTGCGCCAACTTTCAGCTCTACACTCGTACTGACTGCATGTTCGTAAGACGACAACACTCACTTATAGCAACCTCAATATTTAATTTAGAGTATGCTTTAAAATGCAGCAGAGCAAATAAATATAGCAGCGTCAATTATACGGAAACTGCATTATTTTGCGAAAATACACATTTTGTGAAATTTGATTAATTCAGACCTTTGATATAATAGACTCATCTTTAAAAAAAAAAATCAGTCCCTCAAATCTAATTTGCGTCTTTGTGTCTTTATATCTTATTTTGACCTGTTTAATTGTATCGAGGCCTATGCACACCGTTTAATTGTATGCGTAAAGTACTTTCCATTATTCATATTGGTGTAATCTCTTTGTAGAAACTAACGGTGATCCCCAAACTCCGATCAGCCAGGGACGTCGCTCAGGAATGCTCCTGTCCCCCAGGTATGTCCCGTCTGTCGCTCTCTCTGTCCCCATATATTTGTCACTGTCACTGTATCTCACTTCCAACGTCTCTCTTTCTCACTCTTTGTTTAAACTTCTCTTTGTCTCTCTCTGTCTTTCTCACATTTCTCATTCTCTGTCTCTCTGACTCTCCCTCCTTTGTTATTGTCTCACTTTATTTATACATATGTCGGCTGCTAAGTGGTTCAGAACAGGTGAAAGCAGTCACACAACTGAAATTCCTGAACCACTTTCAATGCATTCCACTTTCCAGTCTGATAGACCGCCGTGTCTAGATTACCGGCTGATTTGGGTCCAGCTTGTTGATTCAGTGTGTGTGTGTGTGTGTGTGTGTGTGTGTGTGTGTGTGTGTGTGTGTGTGTGTGTGTGTGTGTGTGTGTGTGTGTGTGTGTGTGTGTGTGTGTGTGTGTGTGTGTGTGTGTGTGTGTGTGTGACAGCGCTACATTTCTTGTATCGCCGTTTCCTACGCTGAGCTGGACGGCTCCAGTAAAGCTCATTACTCAGGATATAAAACCACCAATAAGCCAGGGGTCTTTCCTTCAGACCAAACCCCATCGCACCTTTTCTTCGTCCTGCATTCTCCCCCAAATCCCTTAAAGTCTCTTTTTCATTGTATCAGATGTAGTGCCCCCCTTCCCTGTCCGGTCCATTACCGCCTTTCTGCAGAGTTACAAGGTCTCAGTGTTGCAACACGACTCCGCCACAACTATTCCCCAACTCTATTTAAAGTCCTCTCTCAGCAGCGCGGACCCCAAGTGTGGCGTGCGACGGCCGTAGAAACAACAGAGGGTTTTGTTTGAGGCGGGTTCAGCGAACCCCTGCGGACATGTTGTTTTCTTTTGGGACTGTTGTTTCTGCTGTCTTTTTTTTTCCTCTGTGTTTCTTTCTTTTATTGTGCCATTTCCCGGCAATTAGATTGCTCAACTCAGACCTGTTAACATTTATGTGCAAACGTGTTTGTTTGAGTGGACCCGAGTGGTGGGGCTGAGCGGCTCGGGTTAGACCGGGCCCGGCTCGGGTTAGACCGGGCCCGCCTCGGGTTAGTCCGGGCCCGCCTCGGGTTAGACCGGGCCCGGCTCGGGTTAGACCGGGCCCGGCTCGGGTTAGACCGGGCCCGGCTCGGGTTAGACCGGGCCCGCCTCGGGTTAGACCGGGCCCGGCTCGGGGGAGCTGCACGTTTTACCAGGCTGATGCCAATTTATAACCCCACTCGGGGTCCTGGGCTGGTGTGTATTTGTTTGTGATGTTGTGTGGTTGTGTGTGTGGGGGGGGGGGGGGGGTTGCTTAATTGAAGTATTTAATTGTAGTCCTTTTGGTTTTACCAAAGCCAAAACTCAATGTGTTAGTTTATTCATGTATTCATATATTTATTCAATCATCTCTGACTTCTATATTTCCCCTGATAAGAAATATTTTACACACGCATCCTCAAAGAGTTGGCTATTTGTATATATATTGTGTGTGTGTGTGTGTGTGTGTGTGTGTGTGTGTGTGTGTGTGTGTGTGTGTGTGTGTGTGTGTGTGTGTGTGTGTGTGTGTGTGTGTGTGTGTGTGTGTGTGTGTGTGTGTCCGAGCCTTTGAGGGGCCGACAACGGCACCTCAAACCTCAAACGACATGAAGCGATTAGAGGAGGCCAATGGCTTCTGCAGACTCTCTGCATGAAACCCAAGCTCTCTCAGAGCCGACACCAGGCACGCCGGTATTCCTGTGTGTGTGTGCGTGGTATTCCTGTGTGTTTGTGTGCGTCAGTGTGTGTCTGTGTGCTCCTTCTCACACCTTCTCAGTATGAGGTGTTTTTTATTTTTATTTTAGTTCTTCATGCACTCGCGTTGGGGACCCAACAGGGGCAGCAGGTTTAACGTTGGCTCGTAAAACGACCCCTGAGACGACTCCTGTTGTCCACCGTTTACTGTCTCTGTGTGGCGGGGCTCGGAGAGGCCGGAGTAGGACCGGGACCCTGGGTCAGATCAGAGGAGGCCCGAGGCTCTCTGTTGGGCCTCAGAGGCCGTGGAGACGAGGACAGCCGCTGCCACAGAGGGAGCGGCGAGGCGAGGCGAGGCCGTGCTTCTCGTCTCCGCGAGTCTCCCTCTGCCACACAGCTTCAGGTGTTTGCAATTAATACTCCCCAGCACCTCTACATGCGATGTACGTGCACACACTGACATGCACACTGACGCACACAAGCACACAGGCAGACTTGTTAGTAAAAGCGCCGACAAGCACACACACACACACACACACACACACACACACACACACACACACACACACACACACACACACACACACACACACACACACGTACCCCCCGTACCATATTAGAACCATGTGTAGTCTGTGGGGGGAGTGTATTGTCATCCCTGCAATTAGCATTAAAGTTCCATTTAACGGCCTCACTACAGACCCAGAGCGCAGCGTTTCTCCCCGTACTGGGCACCGCTCCAAAGCCGAGCCCCAGCCGGGCCGTACCTTTTAATACCTGAGCTGGGCCGGGCCCCCCCCACACCCCCACCCACTGCCTCCTGAATCCTCAAGCTTAGCGTTTCTTCTCAGGGCCATCTACAGACGGCATGACGAGGGGCCTGAGTTAATGTCGCTGCAGGGGCCCCGAGGCCGGCAGCACACGCCTGCCACTCGAACACATCCCAACAGCCACAACATGCCTTCACTTCCACCGTCACAGAGCGCTCAGATAATTAGAAAGAATAACCTTCTTCTTTGATCCGTGGCATACCCTGGGTCTGATAAAGTCTGCGAATGATATTTAAGGTTTTGTGTGTGTGTGCGTGTGTCAGGAGTCTGTGTGTGTGTGTCAGGAGTGTGTGTGTGTGTGTGTGTCAGTAGTGTGTGTGTGTGTGTGTGTGTGTGTGTGTGTGTGTGTGTGTGTGTGTGTGTGTGTGTGTGTGTGTGTGTGTGTGTGTGTGTGTGTGTGTGTGTGTGTGTGTGTGTGTGTGTGTGTGTGTGTGTGTGTGTGCCAGGGGTGCCATAGGTCAGACCACTAGCTGTGAGATGGGATCGATTACCATCAGATAAGAATTAATTTAGCCGCTTAGAGATTGTGTGTGTGTGTGTGTGTGTGTGTGTGTGTGTGTGTGTGTGTGTGTGTGTGTGTGTGTGTGTGTGTGTGTGTGTGTGTGTGTGTGTGTGTGTGTGTGTGTGTGTGTGTGTGTGTGTGTGTCCCTTGCAGCTCCACAGCGTTCCAACATACAGAATGAATAATAAGTTATTATACGGATCCCTTAGGAGAACCAGCAGCCGGTAATACCGAGGTATGGGGGGGGGGGGGGGTACATGAACCCTGCTGACCCCCAGCTCCCGGACTCTGTGCTGGAGGGGCTAACTATAGGGGTACTTCCACACAAAGGAAGGATCGCCCCCTTACGCCTGGGGCCTCGGTGGATTGGAAAGCTGTAGTAAAACAAAGACAGGAAGTGAGCTGAATATGTTGTGCAACGTGCATCAGCTTTCCCCCGTAGGAAAGTAACAGATCCCATGTAAAGATCAACTAATGGCCTGTTTTTAATTGGGCTTACGGTACGGGATGGGAAGTAGTTCCCCCCCAGCGGGGGAGTGGGGTCAGTGTCTGCCGCAGCGGAACATGTTTGTAGCTGAATGCATCGGGTTGCTTGGATGTTGGAACATGCATGCGTGCCGGCACCACCCAGGCCTCACATGATCAGTATCAAGCCGCACACGGGGCCTGTAACGCGGGTGTGTATTTGTTTTGGTGTCTGCAGGCCCGGAGCACATGTTCCAGCGTCTGGTTCAGAGGCGAGCTGCTTGTTGCTATGAATTCATAGTGCATGAAGTCAGCCGTGAGGAGGGTTAAGGCCCACCAGCCAGGTGCCTTATTACATTAGGCTGCCGGGGCAGGATATTCCCAACCAGGGAGCAAAACATACAGTTTAGAACATACGTGCACCGTGCACATGCACGCACACATATGCACGCCCGCACACATGCACCGTGCACATGCACGCACAAATATGCACGCACGCACACATGCACACACATGCACATGCACACACACGCACACAAATACACAAACACATACACAAACGCATATTTCTGCTGCTAGTTAAACAATCTATGACCCAAGACTGAACATATTGTGTCGGTTTTGACTGAAGGACTTGTTTTAAGTGGGTTGATGATTTTGGCTGTCATTTTATTATTTTGGGACTTTATTTGAAACTGAGATAATCTCGAGTGTGTAAACTGATGATGGGGAGGATGATGAAGATGGAGGACAAAGAGGGGTGATATGTTCTTCTTCATACGATGACTAAAGACCCAGTAGGACATATCTGCATGTCACATGTACACCTTGACCTTTAGGTAGCACACGCTCTGTGTGTGTGTGTGTGTGTGTGTGTGTGTGTGTGTGTGTGTGTGTGTGTGTGTGTGTGTGTGTGTGTGTGTGTGTGTGTGTGTGTGTGTGTGTGTGTGTGTGTGTGTGTGTGTGTGTGTGTGTGTGTGTCACACTGCCCCTCTCTGTCCATCATCAGCCATCTTATTAAGGTTAGCTTTGTAAAAGCAGGCTGTTTAGCAGCGGGCCCTGCTAGCACATTCTTCCACTCCGAAGGTAAACAGCTGTGAGCTGGCGGCCCAGAGAGGAGCAGAGGGTAGGACGTGGTTGAGAGCAGGACGAGACATGGATGAAACCCATGCTTACTCACACACACACACACACACACACACACACACACACACACACACACACACACACACACACACACACACACACACACACACACACACACACACACACACACACACACACACACACACACACACACACACACACACACGGAGGCTTTCTTAGGGGGTAGTTAGCGGTCGACAAAATGTCCCCCTTATTGTCGGGGCAAATAAACACTGGGGCAGTTAGTGACTCCTGTCTGCATGCAGCAGCGCCTGGTATAGAATGTGGCCGGAGATATCAGCGATGACAGAAGAAAGCATTATAAATAAAAATACAGATGGATATTTAAAAAACGGACAGATTATATTATTATTTTTCCATTCATGAGCACGTTGTAAATGCCACTACATCCCCACCATATAAGAAGTCGTAAAAAGCAAAGCAAAAACAAACCCCATATGTGTGTTAAAAGCATACATTTTCACAGTGTACTTAAAGCGAGACCTCAGAGTCGGTATACAGCAACAAGCCGTTATATATAAGAGCCTATCACCTTTCTGTTTCAACCGGGCCGTGTAAATCCCTTTCCCACCTGACGCTAACACAGTTGTTAAATAATGTTGTAAAAGATGAGAAAGAAGGATTCCCTGATGAGATGAAGAAATCCCCACAGATGCTTTATATATCAGCACTCTGATACGAGTCCTCGATCTTCATGAAGCAAGAACTGTGTAAACCAGAGTTTAAACATGTGCAGTTCACTTGAAAGAATCAGGTTAGCAAGTGAATGAATCAAGTTAAGACAACACAAACGTGTTCTATGTTGTCCAAGATATTTTTACAGTGTACGTTATGATAGCGTCATGTTTTCAGAATGATATTGTTTGAATTATCAATATATACGTAAGCTTTAGAATAACAAATGTGCCCGCTGACACTTGGGGAACACTTAATAATGGTGTTCCCTCGTAATTTCCGCCATTATCCTATTAGCAAAAGTGGTTCCAAAAACAAAGGCTTTCCAAAATAAATTTTCCCTTTTAAAAAAAATCGTATTTTAAAAATGTAATGAGATAATTACGATAATTGTATTTAATTTAAACCTGCCACGTATCATTCTATCGTTCTATCTGAATCACAGTTTTTAATGAAAGGATATTGAGCTCGGCCAACATGGAAGCCATTATGGTGTTTGGGTTTCATTATCACAAGTGGCAGGTGACAAGGTGAATAGGCCTTTAATTGTGTAATGGAAAAGTATTGGAACACCTCCCGGCCAGCCTGGTCTCTGGCCGGCTGACAGGTGGGAGATTAAACGCTCCCTCGACGTGGCTAAGAGTGTGTATAAACCTGTTTGTTCATTTAGCTCAACTTAACAGGGCGAGGATGTAAGGAGGCCTAAATAAACAGTGAACCCACACACACGCACGCACGCACGCACGCGCGCGCGCACACACGCAGAGAGAGAGATATCCTACCGATGTGTGACCCCCTGTTGTGACCCCCGGGGGACCCCGTGGTGCTGACCTTTGACCTCTTAGTGCCGCCTAACGTGTGAGCTGAAGCTGTGATCCTGTCAGCGCTGATGAAGGGCAGCCTCAGTGCAGTACAGAGTGCTACACAGGGCCAGAGGATCTGCTGAACCCGGCCATACCTGCCCCGCCCGCTGGGCCCTCAGCAGGCTGACACCACGCCTCTGGACAAATGAACCCAGACGGCTTCTCTTGATGGGAACCCAGGATTCCCTGCTAGGCTATGGATGAATCGGAAAATGGGAGAACATGTCATTGCGATCCGTATCTCATTGCGATCACGCGTCCCGTTCTGGCCGGACTCATGCTCTAGAGTCTAGATAAGTCCCCAGACGGTTTCGCTCTGTGCTGCTTGGAGCCCCCCCTGGATAGTGTGAACCCCCCTCCGTCCAGCCCTCAGACAGGCCTGTCACTCTGCCAGCACCTGTTTTAATGAGCGCTACGCTCGTAAAAAAAGCCCGGGACCGGTCTTTGCTTTGTTTTTGAGTGTGAAGGAGACGGAGGCTTCGCTGGCTGTTATTGAGCCGTGATGTGGTCCTGGTCTCGACCACCCTGCCACCACAACACCACCACTCAGGGAGACAGTGCAACCAGTCGGCCTCTCCTCTGAGGCCTAAACATCTCCTCTCTCTCCGTCTCTGTCTCTTTGTCTTTTGTCTGTGTGTCTGTGTGTCTCACTCTCTGTCTCTGTGTCTGTGTCTGTGTGTCTGTGTGTCTCACTCTCTGTCTCTCTCTGTCTCTGTCTCTGTCTCTGTGTCTGTGTCTGTGTGTGCCTTTCTTGTTCTTCATCTTCCTTAGCTCCATGCGTGTGTTTCCCCATTGCTGAGGAGCTCATGTTAAACAGCTTATGCTAAATGTACGTCTCTCCGGCAGTCAGTCCGTCATGTCGGCCACGTGTATACATTAGGAGGTCCGGGAGAAAGCGACGGGGCAATGTCTATCTGCTGATACTGTAAACAGACAAGATGGAAGATGAGAGAGGGCCATTGGATTTGGAGATGTTTAAAGGGGGCCCCTCTGCCCCCCGCCTCCTGTCAGGTGGCCCACTCCTTACCACAAGTTAATGACCCGCTCCGCAAAAAGGACAAGTGAGTCAAAGCGTTTCACTCTGCCCTCGAGGGAAAGGCCTTTCTTCTGCCCGCCGGCTCATAACTCACACGTTCCCCGCCCTGTCAAACGCTCCGTACGGAACGTCTCACAAAGCAGTCGCCCTTCTAATGACATGCTCGCCTTTTGGTTCCGTGCCTTTTAGGGGCCGTGGTGAACCGTCTTTGGGGGGGGGGGGGGGGGATGACAAAGAGAGCTAGCGAGTCAAACGGAGGAGGGTGAGAGCTACCGCTCTGAGCCGGGGCTCGTCCGCTCGGCGAGCGGTAACCAGCTAGGACACGGAGACGCCCGTCGCTCAGGAGCGAGAGACACAACAGATTCGGAGCACGACCACAGCGGCGGTGGTTAAGCTATCGCTGTCGGTGCGCGTCAGACAGCCTGTCAGACGTCCGGACGGCCTAATTCACTCCTGGGTTTTTTCCCGATCCTTTTTCTTTTTATAACACGTCTCCTCCCGGCGGCCCGGTGTCTGTTTGTAATTATTTCTACGTTGGTGTTACTCTGTCTCGCTGAGTTGGATCCGATGCCAAGAAAGCCACAAAGGAGCGCAGTGAGCCATAACCGAGGCAGCGAAGTCTTGCCTGGTGTGCGTGCGTGCGTGCGTGCGTGCGTGCGTGCGTGCGTGCGTGCGTGCGTGCGTGCGTGCGTGCGTGCGTGCGTGCGTGCGTGCGTGCGTGCGTGCGTGCGTGCGTGCGTGCGTGCGTGCGTGCGTGCGTGCGTGCGTGCGTGGCGGATGTGTTGATGACCCTAGCCCTCGTGGAGGTTAGGGTTAGGGTTTATAGGTAGGTTAGGGTGCGTGCGTGTCTCCAGATGGACGGACGGTGTGGTGGTAACAGGTGTTAAGTGAGTGCTAGGCGGATGTGTTAATGACCCTAGCCCTCGTGGAGGGGCTGCAGCCGCTGGTCGTACGCGGGCGGCCATGTTGACACCACTGCTGCGCAACGCACAACTGCTCCGAAACAGACGGAGACACAGATGTGCGTGTGTGTGTGTTTGTGCACGCCTGTGAGCGTTGTTTGTGTGCGTATATGTTTACCGGCAGGTTTCATAAGTACAAAATACAGCACACATGTTGTTCCCGCCATGTCCATGTGGATTCATGTATATGTATTAAGCAGTAATGGATGTGAATTTGTATGCTTGTGTGTTTGTGTGTGTGTCCCTGTGTGCGTTTACATGTGTGTGTTCATGTGTACATGCCACGAGCGAGCATGCCAGTAAGTGCACGTGGTTTGTCGGTGTGATTGGATCCATGCATGGGTCGCCTGCACAATGCGTCCGAGCCACATCACGAGGGGGGGGGGGTGGTTATAGCGAGTACCTCCAGGTATAAGGCCCAGGGTTCAACGATAATCACAGCTGTGGTCCCAGTGCTGTTACGCTTTTTATCAGCACTCATGGAATGCCTCTTGTCCAATGAAATCACTCGGTCGGAACGAACCATTTTGTGTGTGTGTGTGTGTGTGTGTGTGTGTGTGTGTGTGTGTGTGTGTGTGTGTGTGTGTGTGTGTGTGTGTGTGTGTGTGTGTGTGTGTGTGTGTGTGTGTGTGTGTGTGTGTGTGTGTGTGTGTGTGTGCCATGCAGTAGACCCTCTCTCCGTGGAGCAGTGACGGTCTGTG
The DNA here is from genome assembly GCF_026213295.1 of Gadus chalcogrammus. NCBI lineage: Eukaryota > Metazoa > Chordata > Actinopteri > Gadiformes > Gadidae > Gadus > Gadus chalcogrammus. The sequence goes on along the minus strand of NC_079421.1, from coordinate 22,776,181 downwards.
TATGTGAGTGCTGAAGTGTCCCTGTGTGTACAGCAGCCGTCCCCAGCCCGTATGATGGACTACGGGCTCCAGGCCGCTCTGGGTAACGCCCCCAGCCCGTATGATGGACTACGGGCTCCAGGCTCCTCTGGGTAACGTCCTCAGCCCCTCCATCGGTCCCCCTGAGTGCAGGGGTGAGGGGGGGGGGGGGGCTGTATATCACAGACGTCCAGTCACCTTAGATTACACACAATCTAAATTGAACATGTGGACAAACGATCGACCGTTTAACCCCCCCCCCCCCCTCCTTCCCCAACATTATTTTTAACATAACATAACATGGCAAATGTAGTGAAGGCATTCAGTCTCTCTTTGAAGAAAGAGACGTAGAGAAGACGGTTTGTTTTAATTGTATTTTTTTTTTTACGTCCTTTGATCTTGTTGTGTATGCAAGTCTTATCTGGTTAAATAACTTTAAATTTGTGTATTTTTTTTAATTGTTGGATAGAATTAAAACCTTGTAGGAGTTCATCTCAGCAGACCGCTGTGTGTGTCCGTCTGTCTGTCTCTCCGTCTGCTTTTTCTTTTGCAATCTGCACCTATTTGTGTGACTGTGTTCACGGCAAGAAGAATGCATGCAGTGGCTGCACAATTAGCACAGCTAACTAAAAATGCGTGCAGCTTATTAGCATATGTTTATGTGTGTATGTCTGCGTACATCCAGGCTAGACGCTGCCACGGTTCACAGGCCGTCTAGCCACACATGGGGCCAGGAAAGGGATAATGAGCCTATCAAATTAAGAAGACAAAATACCCAAATTAAAATGCACGCACGCACGCACGCACGCACGCACGCACGCACGCACGCATGCACACAAACGCACAAACGCACACACACAAATGCACAGAGACCTGCACACAGACCTACACACACACACTGCTGTGTGGTGCGGCGTGCCAAGACAGGATCTCTATATCCCACCATGGTTGCCATTATCAGATCCTCCATAATTGCCGTTCATAAGCCTCAAAGCCACGCTCACATTGGGACCCAAGTCTCGTCCTCATTGGACATCCTTATTTATTTCCAATGCGCTCTCTTCATGTGGTTGTGATTGAGGGACCTGGGACAGAGACGGAAGAGGGGGTGCAATGTGAATCCGATCAAGGGAAAGACCTATAGGGCCCAAGTGAAGTAATGTGTACACATGTTGTAATGCACTCGTATATCCCCAGGCCCTCTCTGCTGGGATAGCCGTGTCACTTAGTGTTACAGCATTGTGTTGTATGTCTTGATGAATTAAGGGGTACTCGTCCTGCAGGGTCTTACCCCTCGGCCCCATATGATTCCGTTTTGATCCGGAACAATGAGGGAGGATTTGATCCGAGCGTCTGTGTTTACGGTTAGTGCTGGCTTTGCCAAAATGCCCTCAGTGTCTTGGAGCGCACAACTTGCCAATAGAGAATTGATGGTTCATTGTGCGGACTGTGAACGATGATTCCTCGCTCGAGTAGTCGAGACCACGTTGAGCCCGAGCCTCCGAGAGCTTCTGATACCGCCGGGAAGCCGAGACCAACGCAGAGAGAGGGAGAAAACGTTGGCTCTTAAGTTGATTCAAAGGCAGTGGCAGTAATTATTACACTTTACTTCTCCTTCATGCTCTCCTCCTTGCTTTTGCTTACTGACACCCACTCCATCTCAGTTAGCTACTCACTCACTCACTCACTCACTCACTCACTCACTCACTCACTCACTCACTCACTCACTCACTCACTCACTCACTCACTCACTCACTCACTCACTCACTCACTCACCCACTCACTCACACGTTCATCCACCATCCGACAGCAACAGCAAGCCCCAATGCAAAGCAGACTAGACCACGGAGCCACCATGAAATGATGAGGTTGTGTTTACCAGCAGAGAGTTGATGTGTCCTGATTGCTGGGCTCAGCTTCTGCCACTCAAGGAAGAGACAACAATAGACGAGGCTCTCAGATGTCCATCCTTGCTCTTCTGTACCTTGCTATTTCAAACAGAAAGTGTGTGTGTGTGTGTGTGTGTGTGTGTGTGTGTGTGTGTGTGTGTGTGTGTGTGTGTGTGTGTGTGTGTGTGTGTGTGTGTGTGTGTGTGTGTGTGTGTGTGTGTGTGTGTGTGTGTGTGGAGACCACGCGGTGTCTGGCAGGGAGGAAGCTGGGTCCGTTGAGGACCTGTTGGGGGTCCATGAGGGGGGGGGGGGGGGCTGCAGACATCTTGTGTACCCCAAGCAAACAGGCCAGATAAGATCAGAGCGGAGTGAACGCAGCTGGAAGGTCCTTCCTGACCTCACCCCCACGTCTCCGCCTCTCTCACATTCCTCCCCCCCCCCCTCTCTCTCTGCCCCC
>NC_079421.1:22766571-22773717 GCF_026213295.1 Gadus chalcogrammus | reverse complement strand
CACACACACACACACACACACAGACACACACACACAGACACACACACACACACACACACACACACACACACACACACACACACACACACACACACACACACACACACACACACACACACACACACACACAGAGACACACACACACACACACAGACACACACACAGACACACACACAGACACACACACACACACACAGAGACACACAGACACACACACACACACACACACACACAGACACACAGACACACAGACACACAGACACACAGACACACACACACACACACACACACACAAAGACACACATAATCATTTTGATCAATCTCACGCTGGCTTGTTGATTGGAAGTGAATCCAGGCTTATTGTTGTCTGGATGCTCATTTCCTGCTTCTTACACTTCAGCACACACACACACACACACACACACACACACACACACACACACACACACACACACACACACACACACACCCCCCCCCCCCCATGCCCAGGGGTCAGATTAAGGAGCCATTGGAGTCAAAGGTTACAAAGTCGCTCCTGTCACACCATGCTGTTGTGGGTGTTGAGGGCCTGTTGTGTTGACTGCGTGTGCGTCGGCTATCCAGTGTGTGTCGGTTAAACTCCAGGAGCAGAACCGGGGCTGGGGGGGGGGGTGGTCCAGGCAGCTGTGGGGTGCAGGGGTCTGTGTTGATGAGGTCTTAATCAGGGTGCTTACAGTTGAGGTCAAGGGTCACTGGGTGATGCTGGGTTTTGATTAGGCCCCTGGGAACCTGAAAGGGCCTGGGGGGGTCGAGTCAGCATGCAGGGCCACAGTCCCCTGGAACAGCTCAACTCTGGCCCTTATTGGACCCAGCAGATACAAACACACACGCATTCACACACACGCACGCTCTGATAACTAATTGGGGGCAAGTGAAAACAAGTAGAAAATATGTACATGATTCATTTATTGTTCTTCCAACAAGAATGTACTTTACTAATTTTAAAATGGCGTTCTCACACTACTCCAGATGCACTGATTTAATGCCATCGCTGTGCGCACGTTCTTAAAGGAACATACACGTACCGACTGTTAAAGAGCGCACACACACACACACACACACACACACACACACACACACACACACACACACACACACACGCATGTTCACACTGAGATGTGGGTCGCTGCCACCGAGCAGACAATAACATGATGGGGGTGCACCCATTACAACTCAGCCACAATAGCATAGTCTCCCCCCCCCTCACACACATAGTCTCACATAAAGCTAAACAATCCCCTCTCCTGTCCACAGTTTACAAGGAGTTCAGAGATAGCGGGCCGACGTAGCTGCCTGCTATCTCTGGAGGGGTACTCCAGAGATAGCGGCCTGCTATCTCTGGAAGGGTACTCTAGTAAGGCCTCATGTCATTTCGACTGAATGAATAACGAGAGGAATGCTGAAGACAGCCCTACTCCCCACGAGCTGAGATGCTTGATGCCCGGCCAAGACGCCCAGAGACCGCCAGGATGTCTCAGATGCCGCGCTGGAGGTCAGATGATGCGTGCCCAGCAGTTGTACATGTCGCCGTGTGTGTGTGTGTGTGGGTGTGGGTGTGTGTGTGTAAGTTGGTGGGTGTATGAGTGTGTGCGTGTTCAGTTGTCTAAATGTGAGGTCATTGAGCTGCGGTCATGAACTGCAACAGCAATAAAACAAATTAGTATCTTTTTTTGGTTCTTCTCGTCATGGAATCACCCATGCAGGACGGATCTTTTCTCGAGTGGTGAAGCAAGTGGATCTCCTTTGACCCCCTCAGACATTACGTCACGTTTAATTCACAATGAGTTACACCCATTACTCACAGGCAAGATGGGAGGAATGGGAATTCAGGATTACATCTTTAAAGCTTACTTTTCCCGTAAACTCCTAATTGTTGTTGAAGATAAGGAGAAGATATAATATGAATGTCAGTTCTTCTGCCATAACTGCTCATCTCTTTCTCCAGCTTACTCCCATCGAGGCGGTCATAGCTTCTCACTGATCCCCCTAAAACTCGCAACTCGCAATCTAAATCCTTCATCAATCCAAAAGCCTTAATATAGATCCACATCCGATCTCTCACTCTGTGATAGCCCCCATCTGTCGGGTCTGGAGGTAGAGAGATGCTTCCCACAGCTCTGACCTTCTTTGTTAAGAGAGTCTCTCTGTCTCTCAACAACTGGAACAAGTGGAGTGTTTATTGTCTCCCAGGGTTCTGCGTGCTGGTGTTTACTGGAGTCTGAACTGTTGTGGCATCGCAAATCACCCCGCCGAAGATCGATAGACTCGAAGACTGTTTCACAAAGGATCAGAGTAGCACAGCGGACTGTGGGATGCCCAGACGTGGTCTGGAAGTTTCTACGGATCGCTTGGTGAGATGGATCCTGTGGTTTCCACGCTGGACTCTGACTCAGACCTCTTCCTCGCTGACAGAACGAGGCCCCCAGCGCCCGATGAGGAAACAGGAGTCATAAATCGGTTCGCTGCAGATCCTCTTGTCGTCTTGCGGGATGCGTTTACGCGTTCCAGTGCTCCCCTCGCCTTTCGTCCTCCCCTCGTTCTGAAGCCATCGGTCCCACGTCGAGATGAAACGGCCCGAGCTGCCTGTAGCAATATCGGCCCTTTCATCGGGACATTTATTTATCAGCAACCGTCAGCCAATTCAACCCAATACATAAACACATCCACTTCGCTTTGCATATCATAAAGTGCTCCTTTGATGCCCGTGTTGAGGGTCAGAGGAAGACGAGTTCCTCACAGAGGGGGAGGAGTGGCTAGACGGACGGATGGAGTCCATTATTAACTGTTGCTCTGATGTGTTTTTGTGCTGTCAAACCGGTCACGGGTTTGTTTGGCCTAATTGTGATTGTTCTCGGTGGTAGACATGGTATGGAGGCATGCTGCTGGCAGGCTGTGAAACACTCCACACTCACACATGTTTGTGCTCATGCTGTGCCATGCACAGACACACACAAAGATGCGTCTGTAAACAGGCACATGCTCACACATACACCCACACAAACACCCGCACACTCACGTGCGCACCCACTTGAGAAGCAAACGCGGCTTGATCAAATCCAGATTTGTCCATTTCATACTTGACTTGCTAAATCTCCCTGTCCAGAGAATCCATAGAAGCTATTAAATGCCATGCAAAACCCTACAGCTTCCCCCCTGCACCCCCCAGGACGGCCTGTCGGAGGCCATTTCTGTCGAACCCGAGATAAAACGGCACGTACAGGGGGGGGTATCGGGACCGGAGTCAGAGATCAGATCCATACCCCAACTGTGAGAAATCTAAGTATCGCCAACACGTGTCCAAACACCTCGACATGTGTTCATTCATTCATCCATCATTCTAATTAATGACGGCATAGTGATTAATGCATGGGGAGGGGTGGGGCTCAGAAGGTAGGCTGGTAACCGCAAGGTTGCTCGTGAACGGGTGAATGTGAGGCAACGGGGTTAGGTCACCACTCACCCCCGCTGCTGGCCACGCCCCGCCTGCTGGTTTAGGCTGGGGGTCCCGTCGATAGAGATCAGCAGCCTTCCGCCAGCCCCGCGGGCCCCTGTTTGTTCGAGGACTTAGCGTTGTCCCAACAACCCCGTTGTGGAGCCCCCGTCCCCCTGCCCCCCGAAACCAGGTGACCCACAAGCGGCCGTGATCAACGGGCACGGCTGGGGGCACCCGGGGGGCCTGATGGAGCTGATAGAGACGTCAGCGCTGTACCCACACAGCTGGCACGGCTGGCTGGAGAGGGCTGGGGCGGGGCCGTGGGGGCCGTGGGGGGCATGGTGCGACCTCAAAGCGCTCTACAATATCGCCTCACATTCACCCATTCATGCACACATTCACACACAGACGGCGGAGTCAACCACGCAAGGCGACAGCCTGCTGGTCAGGAGCAGTTGAGGTGAGCTGAGGTGCCTTGCTCAGGGACACATCGTCACGGGCAGGGGATCGAACTAGCAACCTTCCGATTTCCAGCCAACCCGCTCTACCTCCTGGGCCTCATGCCGCCCGATATCGATCGATAATGGTCTGATGGGTGGATTCCCTGATTGATTATTGATAAAGCTGTGAAAGTGCGAGGTTTGTCCTGAAGTGCTTTGGTCGTAGAGCAAGGAGCATTGTGTTCGTTCCCTTAAAGAATAAAAGACAGACGGGGCTCCCATTTTGTCCTGTGGTGTTTTGGTTCTTTGTCCTTTTGTTGTTGTGAAGGCACTTCATAAAACCCCGTCTGGGGGAGATGATGACAGAGGCTTGGCAGTGGCGTCCCTGCTGCCAGCGGTGGCCAGATGGGGGCCAGACGTGCGCGCTCACTCCCTGCTGCAGCCCTGACAGCTGAGGCTCAGCTGTCAGGGCTGTGGATGCAACCTGGGGAGATAAGGATCGTCGGATAGAACAGAATTCATAACACGGATCAGAGAAAAGCTCTGGTGGAGGGCGAACGAGGGAGCGGGGGGAGGACGGAGACAGGAGGCAAAACAAAAACGCTTTTCGCTCAAATTAAAAAGATTAAAGAATGAAAACAAACAGGGGGTTAAAGCAGCCGATCTGTTATTGATGATCCAATCTGCCGTTCCCATGTGTGGATCTGTTTCCCTGAGAATCCACCAGGGGAGCCCGGCCCCAGAGAGCGTCTCGCTTCTCACGCCATCGCCTCTGCCTCCATTCAGCTTCTCGTTGTTTAATCCCCGTTCCCTCCCATGTCCTCCCCCAGCCGGTCCGTCCGTCTGTCTCCTGTTGTTCCTTAATACCATGCGACGGTACTCTTGACTGATAAAGATTCCCACATTTGTACCGAGCTTAAAAGGGACGCGGATAGGCGATGGTGTTTTATTCGCCAAGCGACCCTTTTAATAGACTGCAGACGCTCCGCGTTCGTGACTCGGTTGTCCGATCTCATTGGTTCAGGGCTGTTCCTCTCGGGGCCCCGATTGGCCGGTCGGAGAGATGCGATCGGTTGGCTAAACGGAAAACGCTTTGGTGTCCCTGCGGTCTGTTCAGCGTTAGAACCCCGTGGTGGAGAGGTTCCCAATGCTCCAGAACAAAGACAGGGCAGGGGGCGGGCCGCATATTGATCCGTGTTGTGTTAGCCTCTGGGGAGGGGGAGGGAGGGTGATAAGGATCTGGAGAAGCTTTATCTCTCCCCCATTGTTGAAATGGCCACATTGTGTTTTTGTTTTCGTGTGTGTGTGTGTGTGTGTGTGTGTGCGCGTATGCGTGTGTGTGTGTGTGTGTGTGTGTGTGTGTGTGTGTGTGTGTGTGTGTGTGTGTGTGTGTGTGTGTGTGTGTGTGTGTGTGTGTGTGTGTGTGTGTGTGTGTGTGTGTGTGTGTGTGTGTGTCAAACCCACTACTGTGTTGGTTTAATCCGCAGAGAGCCATTGGCCCTCGCGGGGGATGCATCGTCCCATCAGTGCTGCTCCAGCAGTGGCGTTTGACTTGCATTGCTCATGGGCCAGGGCAGCAGCTAGTTGTTGTTTTTGGCTGCTGAGGTTGGGGAACAGCGAGCGATTAAATGGTTTTAATAATAACAATAAATTGTATTTATAGTGCTCTTTTCATCCGAATATCTCAAAGGGCTACAACAAAAATAAAAATAAAATAAAATAAAATAAAATAATAACCCTGTTGAATGATTTGGAACGCTGCTCCAAGCCGACAGACCCAACGCTGCGTACAGATGGAGTCCGGCCCGCTGGTCAAGAGCCGGGGAGCGAGGAACGCTTCTCCTCTGCGTCGTTCCTGGGTCTGAGTAATCAGCTGATCTAAATGTATAACCGACCGGTGCCCGGGACGCTGCCAGAGAGCCTCAGCCACGACCGGGACCGCGTGAGCCCGGGGCCGCCGGAATAGATGAATATCTCTCATTTCATATGTACCTCCCGGGAAACATATCCATTACTCCCACTGCCATCTCCCAGTCCAACAGCAGGCCTCAGCCAACTCACCCAAACAATTATAAATAGACCGTATTTGACCTAACAATTTAGGATTCCATCTCGATGAAAGTTTGTCGGATCAGAGGAAATCAGTGTGTGTGTGCGAGTGCATGTTTGCGAGAGTGTGATTGTTTTTTTCTGAGTTCATATGTCAGTGTGTTTGTGTATGAGTGTGCATGAGGGTGTGCTTCTGCGTGTGTGTTTTTGCGTGTGTGCGTTTGGCGTGCCTGGTGCTGCAGTGACTGTCCGTCCACAGCCTCTCCATGAAGCCGCTGTAATGAGAACAGGATGGCCTGGACAGGAGGAAGAGAGCGAGAGAGAGACCCCCAGAGAGACAGTGAGAGAGAGAGACAGTGAGACAGAGAGCAGACCTCCACTGTTGGCTTGGTGTCGATGTGTAAATAGTTTGATAGGATCCCCTTTCCTCTTCCACCCTCTCCTGGGCTTTAGGCTGTGCTCAGTGAGAGACATACATGGCATGTGCTGTTTGTTCATTGTCATGGACAAAGTGCGTGCGAGTGCATGCATGCACTATCTCTCTACAGGCCATGTGTGGACATGCACATGGGACGCTCTATGCAGTTGAACCTTTAATGAGCTGGTTCCTCCTCCCGGTCTAACGTGTGCTTTGAGAATGTGTTTTTGGAGGTATTCAGGCTAATGTTTGTCGCAGTGGTTACGAGAAGCTCTGCCCACTTCATAGACTTGCATACCAGTGGGCGCACACACACACACACATACATACATACACACATACACACACACACACACACACACACACACACACACACACACACACACACACACACACACACATACACACACATACACACATACACACATACACACACACACACACACATACATACATACATACATACATACATACATACATACATACATACATACATACAGACGAACACACACACACACCCCTTCAATCTTTACCTTACCTACCTAATCCATACTACAGTACCCACCCCTGACGAATGAAAGGCTGAAGTACAATCTGTAAGAAAGGCGAGGGGAAGAGAGGAGAGCCGGAGAGAGGAGGGGGTGCTCGGGGAAAGACCTGGGCTGTCATGAGATGGATCTGCATGAGCTACAGGCCCGCCAGGACCCCTTGTCTCTACATCAGACCCCCCCGCACACACTCAACAGCTAACGCTTGCTACCGTTGAC
>NC_079421.1:22751571-22761571 GCF_026213295.1 Gadus chalcogrammus | reverse complement strand
TAGATTTGCGCACTTTTATATTAAAGAACCGAAAACACATTGCAAACACATTAACGCCCTAAGCGTCTACTATGTGTACGCCATCTATGGTACACTTGTAACACGATCCGATGTAAAGCAAATCTCATTACCTTCAATCAGACTCAGGCTTTTGTTCGGTCTTCAGCCCATGAGGCTCTTGTGCAAGAATATCAATTCACAGTGCATGTTTTCATTTCTCCTGATTTCCCTTATTTATGTTGTGTGAGTCGGGCTCATTGTGTCGGCCATTTAATACACGGCTCCAAACAATGTGGTGTGGTGTTCCATGCTCAGGTCACAGACCACAGCCATGGAGGAACCACGGCCTGGGCCGTCTTATAGTTAATACAGATGCTTGGTTCTGTTGATCACGCACACATGCACATAACCATGTATACATGCACACATCCACACTCACATGCACATAACCATGTATGCATGCACACATCCACACTCACATGCACATAACCATGTATACATGCACACATCCACACTCACATGCACATAACCATGTATGCATGCACACATCCACACTCACATGCACATAACCATGTATACATGCACACAGTTATGCAAATATACATAAACACACACACGCACGCACACATACAAATATACATATACAAATACACACACAGACACACACAAACACATGCACACAAACAAATACACACATGAACATACACTTATACACACACACACACATACACACACACACACACCCTTGCTCTCAGCCTCCTACACTGCCCCATTGTCTCCCGTGTGGTTTATGTGGTTTGATTCTGATGGAGGCATGAATATATTGCCCTTCCTCCCCCCTAACTCACTCCCCCACACCCCCCATGTTCCTCAAGACAGAAGAACAGTCTAGTGCTATCACGCAATCCCCCACCCACCCACTGTCTCCATGGATCATGCTCTCTCTCTCTCTCTCTCTCTCTCTCTCTCTCTCTCTCTCTCTCTCTCTCTCTCTCTCTCTCTCTCTCTCTCTCTCTCTCTCTCTCTCTCTGTCTCTGTCTCTGTCTCTGTCTCTGTCTCTCAGCGCTCCACACGGCGCTCAGCGCTCCACACGGCGCTCAGCGCTCCACTCGGCGCTCAGCGCTCCACACGGCGCTCAGCGCTCCACACGGCGCTCAGCGCTCCACACGGCGCTCAGCGCTCCACACGGCGCTCAGCGCTCCACACGGCGCTCCACACAGCGCTCCACACGGCGCTCAGCGCTCCACACAGCGCTCCAAACCCGGAGACCAGAATAAAAAAAGGCCAACTTAGCGCATTCCTCTGCCCAGGATTTGGCAGCGTTCCTCCGGGTCGCTGGTTCCCACGAGGTGTGAGGACTCCAGACTGGATGGGCTGGCTGCTCCCAGCCCCCGGGCGTGTGAGGTCGGGGGCGCCCGGCCCGCGGGGGCTGGGTGTCACTAACCACCGGGCGCCTTCCCCCCCGGGACCAATGGGACGGCGGCCGTGCAGACGAGCTGCGTGGCTCGCGGGCTTGTTTGTGTTTGTTGTCGTTGCCCGGTGGTTTGGTTGTCAGGGTTTCAGCTCTGAGTGCTTCCGTCGAGGGCCGGGCTGCGGTGTCGGGCCCGGGGCCCGGGGCCCGGAGCCGTCTGCCACGCTAAGGAATCACAACTCTTCATTTTCTATTTGACGAAGGCTGGGCTGCACAGGGAATACATTTAAAGAGGTATAACAACCGTGACAATAATCCTTTATTTATACTATTCATGATATTAGTATAGTATTATATATATACATATATTATGTATGTAAAATATGATCATTATATTCAATATGTGAATAATACAATAATTCTCAACTGAAATGGTTGTGAAATTTCAGCCCAGCTCTATAAAAGGTGAACAAGGCAACAAGACCTCATCTCTCATTTGAGCGACAGGAAGATGTGGTCAATCAGCTGAGTGTTGCCAACCTTCAGGCAAGAGAGAGACAATGGAGAGAGGAACAGAGAGCCGAGAGCTCTGGATCCCTGAAGCACAGAGACGTAAGAGAGGATCGTGTCAGGTTCTAGGTGACTTTCACTCTAACGCTCAGAGGATCCAGTGAGGGAACAGGAAGGGGGAGAGCTGCAGGAATCCATGGCAGATGTTTCAAATCGACGTCCAGACATATTTTAAAGAGAAGGACAACTTCATCTTGTCATTTGAGCCTGGACAGAGCCTGCTACAGATACAAGCAGAACATGACCAAAACACTCATCCAGAGAGAACAGAAAGTAAAGAACAAACAGCTTGTGGCCGAGGAGAAAAGCCAAATCCACGAGATGCTGAAACATGTCCTCAAACCTGATCAAACCAGGCAGGGAACCCAAGATATCATACGATTATGTAAGCAGATATTGAGAAGACGTTCCTCCTGGATTGAGAGAGATCAGGATTTACACCAAGTACTGAGGCTCTTATATCTGTGGAGCTCAGAGAACAATGGCTCCAACAAGACCGTGGGATAGAGATACAGGGCAGTGTTTCAAAGGAGAACAGGATTACATTCAAACCCTCCACCTTGATGCCCCGGACAGCTCCGAGGAGCAGACGAGGCTACGGAACAATTAAACAAAAACAAAAAACACATTTGATTTAGAACTCGAGCATGAGTTTAAAATGATTGGACAAGGCCAAATCATTCAGGATCTTCATGTTAGAACGTGAATGTGAACTCGTACAACCATCATTCGAGAAGAACAAGGGATACGTGAGATGGTGGAACCCAGGAGTGATTGGAAGCAGGGAAACGGAGAAGGAGATTCTTGACAAACAAAAGGGGGAGATGGATGAGACTGGGACAATCCGATGAACTCTATGGAAACACAACAGGTGGGTGAGGCGCAGAGGGCAGTTTGGCGTTGAAGACGAGGAAAATATCAAACATCTTGTCCTGCAGAAATGTAGCTGTTGTGTTTGGCAACCGTACACATGCATTTACTAATACTAATAATGTCATAAAACGTATTCATTCCCCACATGGACAGAGTAACAGAAATAGATGAGGCAACTGCCAAGCTACTGTTCGGGAGGTCTGAATTTGATGAAACATACCTGAATCCATGGGAAACGGGAGGTAGCCGGGAGGTCATTGAAGTTCCAAATGTTAGGGAGTCTCTCTACTTACACGCAGCTTGGCGCACTCCTTGATATATGTTTGTGTATGACTTGTAGTCATCCCATCCTGCCAAGTGTTTAAGAGAATACAGCTTTACATCCCTCCCCCATAGCCGTCCACATGAAACACGAAAGAGAGTTTGAGACGCCAAAGAGTTTGAGACATCGGTCCATAATTGAATCTCTCTTTAAGTCCACAATAAACTAATGCAGGCTGATAATTATCTGAGCGCTATTGATCTGCATTAAGAGTCAAAGCAAACAGAGTATCGCCGCGCAGACACCACGGAGACAAGGCTGAGGGGAAGCAGGTGGGATGAATGGAGCAGATGCTATCTGGAGGCGCAGCTCGTTTCCAATACCACTGACCTCTATGAACGGATGATGAGAACGTGTGTGTGTGTGTGTGTGTGTGTGTGTGTGTGTGTGTGTGTGTGTGTGTGTGTGTGTGTGTGTGTGTGTGTGTGTGTGTGTGTGTGTGTGTGTGTGTGTGTGTGTGTGTGTGTGTCTCTATATGCGTGTGTCTGTGTGTGTCTGTGTGTATGTGCGTGCGCATGGCATTCATACACACAAGCATGCACCCCCAGCCACTCACACCTCTCTCTGCGATGTTTCGGGACAGGTGAATGTAACGTAATGCACCCCCAATCACAGAACGTTCCTGGATAAGACTCAAAGCCGGCCTGGTTTAATTGCTCCATTTCTCCAGCCAATGCTTCCAATAAAAGAACTACACAAACAATCCCCAGCTGGCTGGTGGAGAAAACGTCAGCTCCGCCACATAAAACTGCATCCACTTAACGGTGATGGTCACAGCCAGGGGCGAGCGATGACGTTTATTAAAATAAGACATAACGTGGTCGCGCTGGCGCTCCTGTTATTAGGAATCACTCAACCAATCACATTCGGGGGATTGGCATGCACACACATTCCGACACACTGAGCATGTTTTCTTCATGCTTGACGTTTCCCTCTTTTGATAGGCGTGTGCGCGCACGCAGTGAAACGGAGAGCGGGGTGTTTACTGCAGAGACCAGAGGCTCCTCGTGGTCAGAATGCTGACCCGTGCGATGGAATGCCAGTCGTCCCTGCAGTGTAATTTAGTTTTCCCTTTCTGTTAGTCAGCATTGTTCGGCATGCAGGAGAAGAAAAACAGCGGTATGGGAACGGAGAGACTGGAACAGCTCGACCCGACCGATGATTTCTGATCTGTCGACCCGGCAGCGATTCTTTCACCATGTGTGCTTTCTGAAGGAGTATGTGAGGAATTCTGGGAGGCCGCGATTCACCTTCAGAAGATGGGAGGGGGGGGGGGGGGGGGGGGCGGTCCTTTGGCCCGGTCAGAACCAATCAGCCTCTTGGGGACGTCATGTGAATCACCCAAATGTGTTATCACCCTAGGTGGCAGAGAAGCGTTGTGTGTGTATAAGTGTGTGTTTGTGTGAGTGTACATGTGTGTGTGTGTGTGTGTGTGGATTTCCAGACAATGTAATAAAAAGAAAATAACTTTTGAAAGCAAGATCGGAAAAAAATAGAGCGGGGGGGGGGGGGGGGGGGGGGGGGCAAATAAGTCAGAAGAACGACAGAAATATGAAATAATAAGCAGAAGCAGACGAGAAATCTGTGAGGATCCCCGTTCAGCCCCGGAGTGTCTGGGGGCCGCAGACTGCCGGCCGTGGACCCCCCCCCCGCTGAGGGATGCGGTGTGAGAACGTCCTCCACGGCTGGGGGTCACCCAGGGTGGGGCTGCTCCGCCTCGCCCCCTCGCACCTGTTGGGCTGTCCCAGGCCCCCTGGCATCCCTCCCCCCCCTCCCCCCCCGCTCCTATGAACCTGTTGAGCCGAGGCTGACACTGATCGCTCTATAAGCGGCGGGGGCCCCGTCCACAGAAACTAAACCCTAGCGTGTACATGTTTACAAGCCTCGAGAAGTCGATGCTATCAAACGTATCCACGCCACATCCTGTCCCGGGCCCCTCCCTCCGGGCCGCCGGGGCCCGTCTGCGTCGGGAGGTGAGGTTCAAGTGGCCGATCAGAGCAGGAGACGCGGGGTGAGGTGTGCGCGGAGCAGCGGATTGATCCGGAACAGAGGCAAGAGGGCCTGCAGGCCTCCTATCAGATGCGGCGCGGAGGTGGAAACAGATTTCTGCTTCGTTGTGTGTGTGTGTGTGAGTGTGTGTGTCTGTGTGAGTCTGTGTGTATGTTTGTGTGTTCCTCTGGCCGGGGGGCTCAGATCGATATCGTGAGTCGGCGGACCGCTTCAAAGGTTTGGGCCGCGGTCCGGTGGACCCAGGAGGTCACGGCCGGACAGCGAGAGAGGACGCGTGTGTGTGAGCGCACGGAGGGGTTCCGGGGCCCGCTGTAGATATGGCTGAGGGGGACGGGGTGAGAGCGTGACACCGAGATGCCGGGGGGGGGGGGGGGGGTCATTTGGCCTGGATTCACACGAGAAATTAGACTGCAAAGCGTTTGGCAGCAGCACAGCTTGCTTTATCAATTCTGCTGTTTGCTCGACGTGACAACCCCGTGTGAAAGGACCGCGATATTTACTCTTTGAAGAGAGTTCCCTTCCTGCATCAATTTACTTTAAAAAGGAATTGACACCAGCTGTAGCATGTGTGGGTGCGTGTGAAACTGTGTGTGTGTGTGTGTGTGTGTGTGCGTGTGCGTGTGTGTGTGTCTGCACCCACATGTGTGTACCCGTAAAACATGGCTCAAACAGTAAATGTAATGTATCCCATAATAAGGGTTGTTCTCTGTGCTCATTTGTCTAACAGCCAGGGTATCCTTGACCACGCCCTGGGTGTGGGGACTACAGAGGGACCCCGCAGTGGGGCTGCAGGGGGGTACAGCTGTAGGGGCGTGGTGAGGCACCTCCTCCATGTACCATGTACTGCCTCTCGCTACAAGCTGTCCCGCCACTTACAGACCAATTGGTTTCAAGCTCTACTTTGGTTCTCCTCACTCGCTTTAGGGGGGATTGTTTGCCCGCTCTCGCACGCACACATGTACACACACACGCTTATGCATGCACACACGCACAAATGCACACGTGTACACACACGCTTACGTAGCACACACACATACGCACACTGACTCGAAAGACGACACCCACTCTGAAACTCTGACACACACACACTGTCTCACATATATAAACGCACACTGACACAAACACACACCTATTCTGACACACAAGCACTGCACACACACACACACACACACACACACACACACACACACACACACACACACACACACACACACACACACACACACACACACACACACACACACACACACACACACACACACACACACACACACATATTAGAAACATGTCTATGAGATGGTAGTACAGATTATAGTTCTAATCATCTATCATAGTCTGGCCTACTGTTGATTTAAAACTTAACATCCTCAATTTATAGAAGTATTATTGGCATGTATTGGCTTTTATATATGATTTTTATATATATATAATTTTCAATTCTATATAATTGAAAATTATTTGGGTCGTTTCTTTACCTCATGACGAATGTCCAGCTGTGTGTTATTAGACCCAAATTACACCCACATAAGGTTAGCAGTTTAAGTCAATGTAAATTTGTGCTTCGTGAATTATAAATAGACCAGAGGAAAATTAACTCAGATGTTATCGGAAAACTCGGATGTACGGGAACATCGGCGCAAAGAGCCTAACTAGACCGGGGAGGATTCAGTCTCCAACACCAGCCTCCATCCACACATGACACTCAGGATGTTCTCTCAGGAATAACTCACGTCAGATTGAACCATTGATGACATGAAATGGTAATATAGTTGAGTCTGGAGGTATGGTTCCACTCTCTCCTAGTGCTCCGGGCTGTAGGATCTAAAGGAGAAAAGGAGGCGGATACAGAATACCAACATGTGACCACAGGGAGCCCTATGCACCGCCCATGGGGTACTTTAGATAACTCAACCCGCCGTACAGGTCGCACACAGGGCCCAACCAAAGCAGGTGGAGGCTAAGGTGGTGGTGGGCCAAATGGAGCTCAGCACACTTAACCTCGCAGTGTGTGTTTGAGATTGAAGTTCTTAAACCGACCGCCTATACTTGCGTCTGATTGGACGTTGTTAGCCGTCAGCTGATAAGGGGCGTGTGACCCGAGTCTCCCGCCAGAGCTAGCTCCGCCCCTTCGCTGATGGCGTCCTGCCTACGGGCCGCTAATCGCTCTGTCTCCTGTACTCTGCGTCCCGGGCCTGTTGACCTGCGGATGTAGAGTGTGTAGTGAGACCATGTGTCCCCACAGGGGGGTCACTGGGTTCAGTGTGTAATGACGGGGAGGGTCAGCCAGATGGGACTGTTATTTTAAAGAAGTTGTTTTTTGTCGGCTTACAAAGTGCAGTAATCAGGGACGCCTGCGTTCGCTCACTCCTCGCTCTCCTCACTCCTCGTTCGCCATCACTCTGCCCTTCTTAGTGAGCTGACAACAGATTGATTACCGATTACAAATCAATTAGTGACTGATTGGCCCAGAGACCATGAGACCCAGAGTTATTGATGGCTAATTATCTAACCCTAACGTCCTCCTTCAAAACACTTGCTGTGTGTTTCCAGTGCACATGTGGACTCACATGGACCCACTCCAAGCGCCAAAAATCCACACTTACCAAAAGTTGGATACAAATCACACAAACAGCCCAGCTTGGAGCCAATCACAGTGTGTGTAACTTCCAGACCCGACCACCGCATCGGCCATCGGAATCAAGCCGGGGTCTGGCTTCCCATCGTCTCTGAACAATGTCAGCGTGGACACGGTGTTTGAGCCCCAGTGTGTGGACCCCGTCCCGGCGCTGACGGAGCCTAATCAGCCAGTGATTGAGGTGATGGTCGGGTGCCTCTGCTCGCCCCTGCAGCGTAGCAGCGGCGCGAGGGGCTGGCACGGACCCGGCCCTCCTGTTCCGTGTTACTCCAGGCCTCTGCTGCTGGAGCGGAGGCCTTGTGAGGAGGCCATCCGTGGTCTAACGATCTGGGGGAGGGATCCGATAAGGGGTCCCTCCCTTAAGCTTTGTGAACTCCACACTAAAGGGGAAATGGGGGACGCTTGTAGGAGCAAAGGATAATTGTAGGAGATGATGGTGGTGGTGTTGGTAACGGGGGTGTTGGTGTTGGTGGAGGTGGTGGTGGTGACGGTGGTGACGGTGGTGCTGGTGGTGCTGGTGGTGCTGGTGCTGGTGGTGGTGGTGGGGGTGGTGGTGGTGGTGGTGGTGGTGGGGAAAGGCACAGCCATGTATGGTGTTGATTATGAGAGCTCGTTTGGCTGCTGTTTGCGTTCCTGTGTTTGGTGCATCTGGATTGGCTGTTTCCATTAGGAAAGGAAATAATGGACTATGTGTTGATATAATTGTCTCTGATGTCCTGAACTTTCTGTATGTTTAAATTTGAGTCAATGCGTTCAATTGCAAATGCTTCTGCCTGAATGCCTGGGAACCCGGATTTGGACATGATTACAATTATGATCCATCCTTTCCTTCTCATTCTGGGCTTTTTGTGAATAGAAACAGAAAATAAACTTTAAATGACGTCCAGGAAATGTGTTGCAACGTTTGGAATACATTTAAATAAATAGTGATGATGAGAAATGAGTCTGTTGTTGTGTTTTGCAGATGCGAGAGCAAACCGGCAGAAGACCTATCATAGGTCTTCTGCCGGTTCCCCTCATCTGGGACGGGACTGGAGTCCATCTACTTAACAGTCTGGTTTTAAGACCATCAATCTCTAGCTAATGAACAAAACACTTGTTTATTTATGATGTGAAGTTGGATGAATACCGAACCGGCCTCACTTTCTTTGTCTTCTCTTCTCTACAACTTGTTTTCCCGTAAAGCATTTCTGAGGACCATTAGGAACGTTTGTTTGAAGGGGACAGTGTCCAGTCCCGCTTCTTTTGATTACCGAGAGAACAATAGATTGTTTACGCTAACAAATCTCCAGCTCTCCTTCATACCATCTTCATCTTCACAGTTCTAGTGACTAGGGCATTCTCCAACCATAACTCACTTAATATGAAACAGGCAAAAGGACACTGGGATATCATTTCACAAGTCTGGTTTTTGTCTGGCGCGTAAATGCTCCCTTAAACAAGTAAGAAAACAAGTCTAACTTAGTTTAGCTCGTCCTCTTCCTGTTGAAGATTCCTACCTCTCTCTCATTATGTCACCCACTCCTTCATATCCTAGTCTTGGCAATCCCCACCAAGACGAATCACGTTAACAAATATTGAGATTGCCTTGCATGACACGCCATTGTCCTAATCCGTCATACTATTCCACTTATTCCTGTTTGTTTTGAGGCCACATCAAGAATCCCGTAGCCTTGGCTTCGCAGCCTACCGAAGGCTTTTCATTACGGTTGGCGAACGAGACCTCACTGTTGAGCTGAAGCAGCGTTCATCTCCTGGAAGGCTCTCACCACCGCCGGCGGCTTCATGATTTTATAGGCGGAAGATCAAAAGTCCTCCAGGTGGATTTATTTTCAGTTTTTTAGTTAGTGACTTTTGGCGTTCTTATGTAAATATCATTTTGACTAGTAGGTATGTGTTTGAACTCACTGGCAGTACTTTTATAAATCACACATTTATACTCTTCTGTCTCACATCTCGGTATCAGTTGGCAAATATTTTTTACTGAAGTTCACCAGGTTTCAGGAGTCCCAGCTGAGATCATCTGTATCCAGTTCAGTTCAGTTCAATTCCTTTGGTCGTAATTCAACAAACACCAACGGCAAAGCCTTCCTTAGAGGTTGTTCCATATCTGTGAGTCATAACCTTAAGCTTTACTCTCTTATCGCCCCCCTCGTTGAAATGCGACCAATGGACGGCT
>NC_079421.1:22734071-22749071 GCF_026213295.1 Gadus chalcogrammus | reverse complement strand
GATTAGATTAGATTCCCCTAATGTGTTTCTTTTTCTCGGCACCGGTTGCTATCTTTTTCTGTCCTATTTGCGTGAAGGTGTGTGTGTGTGTGCATGCGTGCAGACAGACACACACACACACACACACACACACACACACACACACACACACACACACACACACACACACACACACCATGAAACCCCAACCTTGAGTGTGTGTGTGTGAGTGTGTGTCTGCATTTGTCCAGATCATTAATAACGTAAACATGAACCGATGCCCACATTTATTCCTCCCATCAATCTCCGCACAGCAGCAGATTTACAGGCAAAAATAACAAATTAGAGTTAAACTCCATCGGAAATACGTGATTAATTTGAACCATCGATCTGTCGTTGCTGACACTCTCCCAGCGGAGAGCTCACAGCCAGCGCTGGCCAATGAAACTTAATTGGGAAACTGGACGGCAAATCAGAGCTCAGATTGATAGTTCTCAGGGAGCAGGACAAGGGGTTACGATAATGTTTAAGTATTCTGGGTTGAATTATGAAAGCGTGCGTACATTTGAGTGGAGAGTCAAGAATGGGGAAATGCTTTCGCTGGGCTTACAGCAAAGAGAGCTTTTCCCAATGTGCAGCTGTCTCTTTGTTGTTATACAAGCGCCGTGTGCAAGACAACTCGGGATTCTGAGATTCTGACGTCGTACCGGCCGGGCTCATCCGTCTCTGTGAGTAGACTGTCTAGTAGTGTCTCCAAGGTGTCCGAAGAAGACACACACGTCATGGTCAGGTGAGGAGTATCGTTGCTCCAGAATTAGAGCTTAGCAGAACCAAGTGGGGATAGCAAGATGTGTAGTGCCAGGGAAACAAGGTCTTTATCACGCCAAATGTTTAAAAAAAGAATAATCGAAGCCTCAGGCTTGTTACCACTGAACACATTAATCTATAGCACGCTCCTTCCTCTGTGTAAGCACTGCTCATTCTCTTTCTTTATTTGTTCAGTCCCCCTCAATCTCATAGTAGTCTTTCCTTGCTCACTCAATTGCCATGTTTCTCTCTCTCTCTCTCTCTCTCTCTCTCTCTCTCTCTCTCTCTCTCTCTCTCTCTCTCTCTCTCTCTCTCTCTCTCTCTCCCTCAGACCCATCCTGAAGGCCTGTTGGCTCCCGGCAGCTCCTCTTTACGCCTTCATGCCCCATCTGCACGTCTCTCTCTCTTTGACCATCTCTCCTTCTGCTGGCCCCTTTACATCCCCTACCACTGAACTCCTCCTCTATGTTCTGTCCACCTCCAGGCCCCTCACAGGTTCTCCTCTGGCTCTGTTCGCCATCCACGCTGTTGTTTAGCTGAAGTGGGGGGGGGGGGGAGGGGAAATTGAAAGAAGGACTTTTGCTTTCTCTGGAGAATCCAAGAAAAACAAGGCGATTACTGGAAGGAGGCTTGGCTAACGACTTTGCCGTTTACACATGTTTTTAAGATGGAGAAAACTCTGGATCCTGAAGTATTTACTTTTTAATTTAGAGGGACATCAAAGGTCGCCAGCTGAGATCCACTTGGCTGGATGTTTGTACTCACTCTCATCTGTGGAAGAGAAGGGGAAATGTGCCGAGGGAACCAGATACTCTTGACATTGTGTGTTGGCAGTTCCTCAGGCTTTTGCCTTTCTCTGTCCTTTGCCAAGATCAATCGTCCAGCGCTTTCTGCCGGCGCTATCTCCAAGTGGCTCAAATCGGCGATCTGCTGGGCTCGCTAATCTAGTGAACATTAGCTACGAGTTGAGGGAGCAGGACCGGCTACCGTCTGCACGGGCCGCGCTAGAGAGGGCCGCGACGGAGCAGGAGTCACCGTGCAGAGAGCGGAGCATCAGCAGCTGGCTGCCGGCCCGGCCCGCCCTTATCCCGAGATACTCTTAGGATACTCTTAACGCTAACGTTGGAAAGATGTCTCAGTGCAGTGTCCCCCCCCCAAGCCTCCCAGGGGTTTGGAGGGACTCCTCTTACGGAGTGAATTAGAAGCGATATGTCCTCATCAAAGGATCTCTGCCCCCCCCACCCTAACCCTACCCCTTAGGACGAGGATCAAGCCACAACTTCCCTGCTGTTTCATCCTGCTCCAAGCTCCAACTCTGGACACTGGGACAAGGCACTCCTCCTCCTCCCTTTCATCCCCCTTGACCTCCGTCTCCTCCTCCTCTTCCTCCTTCTCCAACTCCTCCTACTCATCCTCCTTCTCCAACTCCTCCTACTCATCCTCCTTGACATCCTCCTCCTACTTCCTGTTCCTTTTCTCATTCTCATTCTCCTGCTCCTTCTTCTCCTTCTCCTTCTCCACCTCCTCCTCCACCTCCTCCTACTTCCTGTTCCTTTTCTCATTCTAATTCTCCTGCTCCTTCTTCTCCTTCTCCTTCTCCTTCTCCACCTCCTCCTCCACCTCCTCCTACTTCTTGTTCCTTTTCTGTTTCTCCATCTCCTCCTCCTCCACCTCCTCCTATTTTCTCGAAGTATAAGCAGCCGGGTACAAGAATACAAGAATACAATACAATACAAGAGTAGAGAGAGAAAATTAAGTAAGGCAAACGACAGGATAATGTTGTGTTACTAAGGTGAATGGCAATATTTGGATTTGTGAAGGGTATTGGACGTCTATTTGAAGGCATCCTCAGAGTGGTGGCATGAACACACATTAAGAAGAGGTAGAACGCACCCTTGCTGTTTTCTAAGCAGAGACCTGTTTTGTCAAGCGCCTAAGATGTATTTCAGTCTTGGGAGCAGTAAACCTCTCTGAGGATGTTTCTCATTTGAGCTCAGTGTCGTTCTCCACCTTCTCTCACGGGTAAACAAGGTGTTCCACGAGCTGCACGTTTGGAGAGCAAACGGGGGTCAGCTGTTCAGTCCTGCGTCCACAGACACGAGGTGCGTGCCGTGGAGAGCCCTGTTTACACTCAACCTCCTGACACGACCTGCCCGTCTCACAAACACATCTGAGGCTGCTTGGACCTGTCAAACTGTCAATTTCCATAAACACTTGCGTCATCTCATCATCTTCCTCATCCAACAACACATGTCCACTGAGTCGACTCATCGGTCAACGGGTCAGTCCGACATTCTTGAGGGAATTGCGTCCTTTAGGTTGTGTTTCTTTAATGGTGGGGGGGGGCCCGGTGACCCACTAGCCCACTGCGCTCCGTTTACCGTCCAGGTTAAACTGTTCAACCCGTCCTGGAATCCTGGGTCCCTTTGAAGGAACAGCGTGACCTCTGCTCCTTCTGTTGTTATTTTAGCTTGATTATGGAGTACTTACATGATGTAATGGCTCTCCCTCTGCTTCCTTCACTCCCGCACGGGGGGGTCCAGACGATTTCAGAGTTTATTGCTTCACTGTGTCAATACTTATTGGTGTGACTAATCACTACCATATGCCTACAGAATCGAAGGTTAGTGTGTGCGCGTGTTTGTGTGTGTGTGTTTGCTTATTTGCGTTTGTGTGCGTGCATGTGTGTGTGTGTGTGTGTGTTGCGTATGTGTGCGTGTCGGGAGTATTTAATTAAATATCCAGTGCATTCTTACCCCTGGCCCAGCAACCAGAACCTTAAGATCTCTCTTCCAAGTCTCATCAACATTTATGATTTGGAGTTAAGATGGAGGGGCTCTGTTTATTATCAGCCCAGGTTTATGAACTCTACCGGAAGACATTCATATGAGATCCTAGCCTGATTTTAATTAAAAGTGTCAAGTAGGGCTGCTTGTCTTAAAACCTTAATCTTAATCTTAATCACCTTCCCTTTTTGGGGCAATGTTTATGCAGGTGGAGTGACTCCTACTCGCCCCATTTCTGGGGTAAAAGGGGATATACCAAGTGGCTAACACGAAACAAATGTCTGTGGCGGGATGAGTTCCCCTCACGCCATCCCAGTACCACTCAAACAAACGAGAGCGAGAGAGAGCGAGGCAGAGGGTGAGAAAGGGGGAGAGAGCGAGGCAGAGAGAGCGACATGGGGAGAGAGGGGGGAGGGAGAGACAAAAAAAAGCATGGGAGGGAAAAACAATGAAGATTTGGAGGAAAATAGCCATTAGCTGAGGAGACATTACCAGAAGACGAATGAAAAAGGCAGAATATAGAAATCCACAAAGAAGAAAGAAAACAAAGAAACGCTGCAATCGGAGGCGGGGCTGGGGCTAATTATGGTTTGGTTTTGTTTACTTGATAACCCTCGGTGCTGCATGTTGTTGACCCAGCGCGCCGCGCGGTACCGTTCGGTACCGCTCATTATCCGTGGCACGGCCCAACCAGGGGGCTGTAGGGCGGGCGGAGAGCGCGTGGGAACGCTGGTCTCAGCGTCGCGCTGGAAGAGGCTTTGCGGACTGAGGTTTTCCCCAGAAGTATTCCCGCTGACGCCTGCCCCTCCCCAGAGCTCCTGAACAATGCCGTGTCTCTCGGTTGCTCGTCCGGTTCCTACTGACCACTTTAGTTTTTTTTCTGCTTCTGAAATGGCTAAATAAATATCAGTCTCTTCCCCGGCTCCTGTTCTGGAGACGTGCGGCCGCTTGAGGTCAGGCCGCGCTGCACCCAGCCCAGAGGGCTCTCCTCCTCAGCCCAGAGGGCTCTCCTCCTCAGCCCAGAGGGCTCTCCTCAGCCCAGAGGTCTCTCCTCCTCAGCCCAGAGGTCTCCTCAGCCCAGAGGTCTCCTCAGCCCAGAGGTCTCCTCAGCCCAGAGGTCTCCTCAGCCCAGAGGGCTCCTCAGCCCAGAGGTCTCCCCAGCCCAGAGGGCTCTCCTCCTCAGCCCAGAGGGCTCTCCTCCTCAGCCCAGAGGGCTCTCCTCCTCAGCCCAGAGGGCTCTCCTCCTCAGCCCAGAGGGCTCTCCTCCTCAGCCCAGAGGGCTCTCCTCAGCCCAGAGGGCTCTCCTCCTCAGCCCAGAGGGCTCCTCAGCCCAGAGGTCTCCCCAGCCCAGAGGGCTCTCCTCCTCAGCCCAGAGGGCTCTCCTCCTCAGCCCAGAGGGCTCTCCTCCTCAGCCCAGAGGGCTCTCCTCCTCAGCCCAGAGGGCTCTCCTCCTCAGCCCAGAGGGCTCTCCTCCTCAGCCCAGAGGGCTCTCCTCCTCAGCCCAGAGGTCTCCTCAGCCCAGAGGTCTCCTCAGCCCAGAGGTCTCCTCAGCCCAGAGGGCTCTCCTCCCCAGCCCAGAGGGCTCTCCTCCCCAGCCCAGAGGTCTCTCCTCCCCAGCCCAGAGGGCTCTCCTCAGCCCAGAGGGCTCTCCTCCTCAGCCCAGAGGGCTCTCCTCCTCAGCCCAGAGGTCTCCTCAGCCCAGAGGGCTCTCCTCCTCAGCCCAGAGGGCTCTCCTCCTCAGCCCAGAGGTCTCCTCAGCCCAGAGGGCTCTCCTCCTCAGCCCAGAGGTCTCCTCAGCCCAGAGGTCTCTCACCCAGCCCAGAGGGCTCTCCCCAGCCCAGAGGGCTCTCCTCCTCAGCCCAGAGGGCTCTCCTCAGCCCAGAGGGCTCTCCTCAGCCCAGAGGGCTCTCCTCAGCCCAGAGGTCTCCTCAGCCCAGAGGGCTCTCCTCAGCCCAGAGGTCTCCTCAGCCCAGAGGTCTCTCCTCCCCAGCCCAGAGGTCTCCTCCCCAGAGGGCTCTCCTCCTCAGCCCAGAGGTCTCCTCAGCCCAGAGGTCTCTCCTCCCCAGCCCAGAGGTCTCCTCAGCCCTCCACCACCACCCACCGCCGCAGGCTCGTCCACACAACAGGAGCCCGAGCCCATCCCAAACCCTTTAGAGAGAGGGAGAGGGAGAGGGAGGGAGAGGGAGGGGGAGGGAGAGAGGGAGAGAGGGAGAGAGAGAGAGAGAGAGGGAGGGAGAGAGGGGGAGAAGGAGAGAGAGGGAGGGAGAGGGAGAGAAGGAGAGAGAGGGAGAGAGAGGGAAGGAGAGGGAGGGAGAGAGAGAGAGAGGGAGAGAGAGAGAGAGAGAGAGAGAGAGGGAGGGAGAGAGGGGGAGAAGGAGAGAGAGGGAGGGAGAGGGATGGAGAGGGAGGGGGAGGGAGAGAGGGAGAGAGGGAGAGAGAGAGAGAGAGAGGGAGGGAGAGAGGGGGAGAAGGAGAGAGAGGGAGGGAGAGGGAAGGAGAGGGAGGGAGAGAGAGAGAGAGGGGGGGGGAGAGAGAGAGAGAGGGAGGGAGAGAGGGGGAGAGGGCGAGAGAGAGGGGGAGAGGGAGAGAGAGGGAGGGAGAGAGAGAGAGAGGGAGGGAGGGAGAGAGGGAGGGAGAGAGAGAGGGAGGGAGAGAGGGGGAGAGGGCGAGAGAGAGGGGGAGAGGGAGAGAGAGGGAGGGAGAGAGAGAGAGAGGGAGGGAGGGAGAGAGGGAGGGAGAGAGAGAGAGAGAGAGAGGGAGGGAGAGAGAGAGAGAGAGAGAGAGAGAGGGGGGAGAGAGAGAGGCTCATATCCCTGATAGAACAATATTTCCTTTTGCCCATGTCATTAACGTGATCTTAATCGCGGAGCATTCTCTAACATGTCCAGAGCATGTGGGGGCTTTACCTGAGAGCTAACTGTACTCCGGGTCATGATAAGCACGGCCCAATCCACTGTGCTGAGACAGTTAGACCAAACAGTAATACCCCATTCCCCCGCCAGCAGGGTCTCCTCACTGAGGGCCCCCTTAAGGCCTGGTCCCCTAACGTATCGGGGTCCCCTAATGAAGGGTCCCTTAATGTACCCCCACTAATGAAGGGTTAGGGTACACCGTGGACCTGCGGTCCTACAGATGGTGCCAGGCCTCAGGCAGAACCTCAGCCTTCAGGGCTGGATGCAGAGCCAGCCTGAAGAGGCTGAGTGCTTCCCACTACGTCTGTTCAGCGGACGCCGTTTCCTTTGTAACGTCTCGTCCCGGGGGGGGGGTCAGGGAGCCGGGGGAACGCTTTGCTCGCACGAGCTTAGCGGCTGTTTGTGGAGGGCTGAACCGCGGAGACGGTAATGAGCCGATGTAAATACCGCTGGCATATGACAGAGGCCAGGAGTATACACTAGAGGAGTAGGTTCGACCACGTTCTCTGGGTTGTTTCTTACTACCTATGCACATTTGTATGATTGGAAGCCCAGCCACAGGGAGGGAGGGGGGAGTGTACAACAGCAGCGTACGCTTCAACGGTTCACACAGCATCTTCCCTGTGACCCTTAGCGAGAAGGAGAATGAACCAAAGGGCCACAGAGGCACTCCTCTGAGCTCTCTATCAGGGGCTCACCGCAGGTATGCTAGCCCTGCCTGGCGCTGGCCTCTGCTCAGTGCATTCCTGCTGGGGATAATGGGGAATCGTATTAGGAGCTATTTGCGGCTAGCCTGCGGTGTGCTTCACCAGATTCCAACATTACGCAACGATCGGTTCTTTCGGAGAAGCAGCGTGAGGGGAACGTGAGAATGCTGTTTTTTCTGTCCGTTTAGCTTTCTGTTTTGGCCCCCATCGCTGCTCTGTCCTGTTTTGGTCTGGCAGGGGGAATGTGTGTTGGTTTACTGTCTCTGCGGTCGGTGTCTGTCTGTGCACGGGCTCCTGTGTATCCGTGCCTGCTTGTGTTGTTCTTGAGTTACTTCAACACATATTTGTATGTGTGTGTGTGGCATGCTTCCATTCTTGCATTTGTACGTAGCTTGTGTAAGTCAATGTTTAATGGACTGCATTTATACCGCGCTTTTCTAACCAGTGGCCACTCAAAGTGCTTTACAATACTGCCTCCCAATCACCCATTTATACACACATTCACACACCGACGGGGGCGTCAGCCACGCAGGGCGACAGCCGGCTCGTCGGGAGCAGTCAGGGTGAGGGGTCTTGCTCAGGGACACCTTGACACTCAGCTAGGAGGGGCCGGGGATCGAACCAGCAACCTTCTGGTTACCAGCCGACCCGCTCTCCCTCCTGAGCCACATGCGTGTGTATGTGCGTGTGTTTGCGTCCCCCTTTCCGTGGACATTGGTTCCTGTCACGTGTGTGAGTGTGGGTGACCCCCCGATCGATGACCAGTAGGTGTGACGCAGGTGTGCGGTGGGCCTTACTGGTCCCACGCAGGAAGTGGAGCGGGCGAGACGGGACTGGAGCAGGGGGTCGGTGGCTGTGGACGGGGGCTTTCTGCAGGGGGGCTCCCCTCTCATAGGCCTACAGAGAGCCGACCAGCTAGACCCCCCACAGGCCGGTCGGCCGGTGGGAACAGGTTCAGGCGCCGGAGCGATAGAGGAGGAGAAGAGATGAAGGAGGGATGCAGCCTGGCCCTGCCGCCTCCTCCTCCTCCTCCTCCTCCTCCTCCTCCTCCTCCTCCTCCTCCTCCTCCCCTGCTCCTCCTCCTCCTCCTCCTCCTCCTCCTCCTCCACGTTTGCACCACGCTACGGTTACTATGTTACAGTGTTCGGAGAGAGGCTCAGAGGAGGAGGCTGAGAGGGGGATGTAAGCCAGGTTGGAACGGGTTCAGCGGATGTGTCCCCTGAAAGCCCTGCGAGGATCAGGGGGTGATCACCGCACAGACCGGCCCGCGCACAGCACTCTGTGTTTTGCAACACTCCCACGGTTTTTATCACTCCGTCTCACTACTTTTTGTGTTGTTTTTCTCCCCACAATCGTTTATTCATCCTCAGGAGTGTTGATCGTTACTGACTCACTCACTTATCCTTTCCAACATTCGCCGGCATACTTGCCTTGAACCTTTATGAGTCCAGAGAGGTGTATATATGTCTGTTGATGTTTGTCTTGGCTGAACGATTTGCTCCGTAAGCGTGTCGGTTGCGTCGGGTCGAGATGGGGGGGCTGTGTGTTTGGGCGCTACGCTCCTCAAGATTTACGGTTTGTAATAAATATGGTGTTTCTCATTGTAAGCACTTCAATCTCTCTCACTCACTCTCGAGTATCAACCCAGATGGTGTTTAATTTAGTTTATGTGTGTCTGCAACCTCAGGTAGACATTTAGGCTTTTCCATGAACCTCTTCCAAACCCTTTTCCCTGGCTCCTACTCTCCTCTCAAGAGTCCACAAACAAACAGGGTCCGACCCACCGGCCGCGCCGTACCCAGCATGCACTGCGGTCAGCGGGGTCCATTAGGGACTGACGGAGCGGGGTTACCTCACCCAGAGTACGGGATCAAGGGCCAACATTCCCAACGTCCTCCTCTGTACATTATGGGAAGCTTATGGGAGCGAACCCAGTTAGAGATTTATCACGGAGCGTGTCCGATCGCTGCGTCCGGTCCATTGATAACCAGACTCATTGTGGCACCCGGGATTCCATCCTGGCAGTTTAATGCCTTCACCCCCCACTCCTACGCTCCGCTCGCACGGAGCACTGAGGGGGAACGCGGTGAGGGGAGGGGAGGGCTGTGGGGCGCACACAGCATGGTACGGCTGCCATCTTCTCCCCCTGGCCCACCAGCCTTTATCTGTGTCTTTGGCTTTTGCCCCCCCCCTGGTTTCACTATCGGGCCGTTAAACATCTCTCACGAAGGCAGCCAATAAGCAGCTACGCTTTCTGTCTCTGCTCTCTCTCTCTTACGCACTCCATGCCTTGAATGAATTCATAGCTAACCAACACACACGGACACACACACACACAGACACACACGCACGCACGCACGCACGCACGCACGCACGCACGCACGCACGCACACACGCACACATGCCTAGCTGGGACTGGAATGCATTAGGTAGGGTCTACCATCCAGTCAGTCTCACTGTAATTGTATATTCGGGGGGTGTAGAATGAGACCTTCTCAGTGGGCAGACTGGTTGCGGTGTTGTCCAGTTGTTCTCAGTGTAGCCACCGTTATTCCTCCCCGCGGTGGAATCTCTCCAAATGCGGTTAATTTCTTCGGGTCTCCGGGGGCCAGAATCTGAAGACGACGATGGAGCGAACCCCCTGAGGAAGAATGTGAAAGGCATCTGGCCCCTCTGGCCTCGGTCGGCCAGGCCCCGGGGATGAAGAGCGCTGTTTAGCAGTGTGATGTTCTCTCCGTGGGTCATCACTCAGTGCAGCATTAGCGCAGGGGGAACATCGCACTGTTTAGCAGCTTTATGCTTTGTGCGTGTCATCACTCACAGCAGCACCAGCCGAGGGGAACGGGAGACTAGCCAGCCACAGAGGAGGCTCTATTACGAAACAGTAGTAGATAGGATGTTCTGCTCTTCTGGCTGAAGCAGTGCGACCTGGGAGGCAGACTTCTGTGGGACCATGTGATATGTTTTCTACGAGCAAAGGTTATTCTGTTTTTTGCATGTTTCTCTGCATGTTTTTTGCATGTCTCTCTGCATGTTTTCTGTCGGTTTGGCGGTGAGTTTGTTTTTTCATAGGGATGGAGATGAGAGAGAGGCTGTTACTTTACTGTTCTGCCTCCTCTACTGAGCCCTGTGCCTTTTCAGCATGTCTCACACACGTACACACACACACGCGATCACACTCACACACACACACACACACACTAGCGCAAACTAGCGCACACTAAGTGGAACAAGGTGACGTTGCCTGTGACATTATACCGTTCCTAAATGTTTTTTTCTCCAGGCCAGACATCTGTATTCTAAGAATATACGCTCTTTATCAAATCAGCCGCTGCCTCTGTTCTGAGTGTTTACAGCAGCCGTAGCCTCCCGTCAACCCACGGTACGCAGAGAAACACTGGGCCGTGTCAGATAGATTACTGAGCCATTCATCACACACATCACAACACACATGGTCCCGCAGTCCCAGAGCCCACCTCCCATGCCCCATGTCCCCCTGCCTCTGCTGGGGTCCCTCTGCACGGGGCTCCTGATGAGGCTCAGCAGAATGTAATCAAATAGAAGCCCGATGTCATCACGCTGATCAAAGACCGACGCCCACGGACACACTCACACGGAGCATCAGGAATGGGAGCGGCAGAAGTTTATATTTACCCCATTACCTAAACGGGAGAGAAGTGGATTTACTGGGTGTACTTGAAGACTCACACACCACACACCGACTCACTCACTCACGCACACACAGACACGCTATCATGGCAGCAGGTTCCCGGTACTGGCCCGAGCTCCTGGCCCAGCCCAGGGTCACCCAGCAGTCTGTTGGGTGGTGAGCGGGAGGCATGCAAACACAGGGCGGTTTGTTGGTCTGCACTACTGGAATTCAACTAACTGCAAGGCTGGGCGGGACGTAGCGTGTGTGTGTGTGTGTGTGTGTGTGTGTGTGTGTGTGTGTGTGTGTGTGTGTGTGTGTGTGTGTGTGTGTGTGTGTGTGTGTGTGTGTGTGTGTGTGTGTGTGTGTGTGTGTGTGTGTGTGTGTGTGTGTGTGTGTCACAACAATCCCTTGGGAAAGCGTGTGTGAGTGAGTTTGAAGAGCAACAGACTCTGCCCACAGACGTGCACCAGGTACATTCTTGTCAATGTGGTCGTCATGGTGGAGACATCTGCGCCCTGGGCAAGCTGGAGTGAAGTGAAGCATGCTGGGAACAGAATGAAAGGGTTGAAGGCGGGCATCACGCTCATTTACGAGAAAGAAAACGCCTTAAAAAAGACCATGCACCTCATATCCTGTGCGTGTGTGTGTGAGTGTGTTTGTGTATATTTGTTGTCAGTCAAAGGCAGTTCTCCAATAGGATTGTTTTGCATCGGAATGCAATTCACACAAATCTTTCTTTCTCTTGGCTCGGGATGTGATGCCGTGTTTGATATTGATCACCGCGTTCAACGTTCCAAAACCTTGAGTCAGATTCAGAACCAAAAACAGCAACCAGATCTAATAAGAAACATTTTTGTGTTTGTCATTATTGAAGCCGTAATGTACTTTGGCCTGCCTTGATTCTTTGTCACGAGCCCTGCGGTGGTCAGACAGCCGGGCAGAGCGACGCCGGCCACGACGACCGTCGCCCGGCTGGAGCTGTGAGAACGCACCTGCTGGGCTAGACATCTCCCCAAGCACCGCATAGGGACAAGGGTCAGCCCTGGGGAGCCCTGGGGAGCCCTGGGGAGCCCTGGGGAGCCCTGGGGAGCCGGGGTGCAGGTGTGTGCGTGTGTGTGTGTGCGTGGGTGTGTGTGGGTGTGTGTGTGTGTGGGTGTGTGTTTGTGCGTACTAGATATGGAACAGAAAAACGCAGCCCGGCCGGAAGACCATGCAAGAGCCATTATCCTGACATGGATATCATGTGAAGGAGGAGGAGAAGAAAGAGAAGGAGAAGGAAGAGAAGGACAAGGAGGTGGGGAAGAAAGAGAAGGAGAAGGAGCAGGAGAAGAACGAAAGAGGGGGAGGAGAAAGAGAAGAAGGAGGAGGAGAAGGAGAAGATGAAGGATAAGAAGACGGGGCTACCCTCTTTGGGTCCCTAATTCATAGCGGGGGTGAGGGGAGAGGGGGGGATCAGGGTTCAGTCAGCGGCCGTAAGACGAATGAATGCTCTGGATGATGAATGGACGACCCCCGGTACACAACACACACCATTTCCTCTGTTTTTCGGTGCGTTTTTGCTCCAAATTTTCCCCTGTCTGTTTTTTCCCCCCCTCACCCTTTCCTCGTTCGACCAATGACAAGGACGGATGTGGAAAACAAACTGAAGACCTTGTTCTAGAGACTTCTCCCTCCTTGACCTGGGCTCTCTGACCCGGGCTGCAGTCACACTACCCCCCCCAGACGCAGTGTCTCCGGAGGACTGGCAGGGGCTTCCTTTCAGCTGGACGGGGCCCGCTGAACCACAGCTCCATGGATGGCTGCTAATAACCCCCCCCCTCTAATCGGGCCTTCATTACCTAACGGTCTTTCTGCTCTCGCTGCCATTAAATAACCATTGAGGATAGCGGCACATGTGAGCAGCACTGTGTCGACGCCCCCGGGGGGGGCAGTAGATAATGACCTGTTGAATGTACGCTCTTGTACAGTGTACGGGTACCCCCCCCCCCCCCACCCCCCGCTGGTGCCACGGTGATTACCCTCAAAAGCCCTCAAAGAGGGGAGGAGGAGGGCGTGTGCCCCCCCCCCCCGGAGCAACAGCACAACGCAGTCCCTGTAAACACAGTGAGAGACGACTGCTGTTGAAAACACACACACACACACACACACACACACACACACACACACACACACACACACACACACACACACACACACACACACACACACACACACACCTCCATGGTCGGCATGTGGCTCAGGAGGTAGAGCGGGTCAGCTGGTAACCAGAAGGTCGCTGCTTTGATCCCCGGCTCCCCTTGCTGAGTGTCGAGGTGTCCCCGAGCGAGACGCCTCACCCTGACTGCTCCTGACGAGCTGGCTGTCGCCCTGCGTGGATGACTCCGCCGTCGGTGTGTGGATGTGTGCATGAGAGAGTGAATGAGAGGCAGTATTGGTCAGGGTTTTGAGTGGCCACTGGTTAGGAAAGCGTCTTGGTCCTGGAGACAGATCTGAAAACACAGATTTGACGGTTTATTACAGATCTGACGGTCTTTTCACTGCCTTCCGTTTTAAGGCAGATCTTCTGACGGCGGCACTGTTGGCGTTACCAACATTCACCCTCGTAACGCGTGGCGCTACGTCCGTGCGTCCTGCGCCGTAACGTGCGTTACCCTGGAGACCTCAGGATGTTAAACCCCGCTTGGGTCGGTGTTTTGAGACAACAGGAGACCGAGCGGCGAGCCAAAGACACGGTGGTTTGATTACACGGGGCTCAGCGTCGGAGCTAATTGGCCACGCGAAGGACGCGCCCCCAGATGACCGCTGGGTACCGCTGGGGACGGGAACCTTACTGGAAACCATTAGGAAACCAGCCGCTTCCGACCGCAGGGAACACAAGGAACCACTGAGCAATTTGGAGACCCACAGAAACACATCTACGAACATTTAGTGAAGGATTACAAAGTGATGTTAAGTCAAAAAAATACTTTCTAAGGAAGGGTAAAGTGAAAGATAAGTCTTTCAGTTATAGAATCTATTGACAAACAGTTTAGGGATTATAACTTTTAGGGGTGTGTGTGCATGGGTTTGCAAGCCCACTGTTGAAGACCTGTTTTATGCGTTTTTGTGTGTGTGTGTGTGTGTGTGTGTGTGTCCCAGCACCTGTCATTTCCATGCCAATCTCAGGCAGTGATGAGTGGTAGAATTTGAATCAGTGTCGGACCTGAACCAACACCTGGAAATGATTGTCTTTTTCCAACCAGGAATGTTTATTCATTGGTGAATTATTCAGCATATATTCCCCTCACCTGTTCCTGAAAAGGGAATAAGTTCTGTCCGTCTGTCTGTCAACCAATCACGCAGTCAATCAGTCAATGCTGTGTGTGTGTGTGTGTGTGTGTGTGTGTGTGTGTGTGTGTGTGTGTGTGTGTGTGTGTGTGTGTGTGTGTGTGTGTGTGTGTGTGTGTGTGTGTGTGTGTGTGTGTGTGTGTGTGTGGAATATGTGTGTGGAATATGTGTGTGTACATACATACATACTGGGCATGTATCGCTGTGTGGGGCTCTCTAACTTCAACATAAACTTAGATCAAGTTGCTCGCCTGACTGCTGTCTCCCTCTCTCCCTCTCCCCCCCTCTCTCCCCCTCTCCCCCCCTCTCTCTTCCTCTCACTCTTTACATCTCACTCTATCTAGTAGTAATCCCTCCTTAACAAACGCCAGAGACCATCTCAGCAGACCAAGATGCTTGGCGTTGGGTCCCTGAGAATTACAATTCCAACCAAAACTCCCAAACAACAACAACACAGGTCTGACGGGAGCGATATATAGCGCCCTCTAGGGTGTCCCGCTGGTACCTGACGGCTGAGATATGAATAGAGGTGTGAGAATAACAAGTAGGATTTGAGGGAGGGATGAGGGGGGAGGGGGGTGGGGGCGGGGGGGGTGAAAATGGACACCTGGACCATCGTGTTTATGAGAGGGAAAGTGAACCGCTGGCCTCACATGGATGAGGAGGGGGGGGGCAGGAGGATATAAAAAGAGAAGGACAGGATGAGGCTGGGAGGGGGGGGGAGAGAGAGAACTAGGCCGTGGGTACATGATGTGGACAGGGTAGAAGAGAGAGAGACAGGGTAGAAGAGAGAGAGACAGGGCAGAAGAGAGAGAGAGACAGGGTAGAAG
>NC_079421.1:22617972-22727972 GCF_026213295.1 Gadus chalcogrammus | reverse complement strand
TAAACGCAAGCGTCTCTCTCAGCCCTGAACAGGAGAGAGGGTTCCTAGGGGGGACAGGAAGGAGACGTAGATGGACAAGAGAGCATATGGGACTACACTGCCCTCTGGGAAGCAGAGAAAACCATGGAAGGCCTTTTGTGGCACACGCAACACTCAGATCCGCTGTGACAGACATTCACCAGGAGGGGGTGCCAGAATACACGCCATATCCGCATTCATCGTAGGAGGTCGCCAGCACCCATGTCTGTTACGATAACGTTTACCAGGTGGCGGTAAAACAGCTCTTTGCTCTGGGTCATTGAGGTCACTGGCACATACAGAGAGGATAAACCAAGTAGAATTTATTGAACGTGTTGTTGCTAATCTATTGGTTTATGCATTTACAGATTCAGTTGATTGTGGAGATCCACTGTGATGCTGTATGTCATTCTTACAGCGTATATTACATGGTCTCTTTATCTTTGCAAACCAAAAACCTTAAGCTATTCTAGTTATATTTTATTTAAAATAAAACAGTCTTTGACATTCTTTACATTCAACCTGGCCATAGGTTTTTTTCTTCTTTATGACTTTTTGACAGTTCTTGCATTTGACTTGTGGTGTTTTGTATTGTTTAGTTTCATTCTTATCGACTCAAGTAACATGTTGCATTCCTGTGCATTTAAGTTTTTGTATAGAATGCTCAAAATTTGTATTTGAGTGCAAGCCAGTACTGAAGGAACCATATACAGTAATTAGAACGATGCAGAAGTGTGTTGGCTCTAAGCAGATCCATTGTTTGGTTAATTCTTCTCCTTCTTCCTTTTTTTGCTCAAAATAGTCTTGTATCAAATGCTTGTCAGCCAAGTGTTATGTATTTTCATTGACCTATCTCTTAATCATAGGTTAAAACGTGTTATATTGCCATGGCTTTTGATCACCAAAATAATTGCTTGCCATGTTTTTGTGAGAAAAGTTGTCGGTTTATAAAGACATAAATATTATTATTACACACTCTGATACACATTCTTAGTGTGTCTCTATTTAACTCTTTCACACACAGTGAAACACACACACTCCCACACACATACATGCTCTCTGGGAAATTAAAACAAAGAGGGATTGCAGCAGGCTAGTACTCAAGAGTTTTCAAGGCTCTTGTACAAACAAGACGAATGTTTGAAATTGCTTTTTTTTCCCTGTCCTTTTTGTTGATACTTAAAGATGATTACATTTGAATTCATTCATAGACATTGTTTGAAGGTATAAACTAGTATGTGTTTACTAGATTAACTTCCGTTTCGGGATTGAGGTCAGTTCTCAACTATTGATAGGAAAGATATATAATTTGATCAGAACATTTACAGAATTTGTTTATTACCTGGACATAGTTGACTACAGTGAAGCAACCACAGCGCCTTATTAATGGTTATTTATGTTTATAATGATTGGTTAGAGTTAATTACTCATGTTTGTTTTTATTTTAAATACGAGTAAGTAATTGTAGATCGATTTCTCCAGCAATACACATAGATTTTGATATCTATTGGCCAATTCTATTTTTGATTGCATAATTCTTCAAATAATGTTTTTGTGTGGCAGGGTAATTGCTATAGCTACAAGCTAAAAGCAAGGTCAATTGTAAAATGGCTTCATTGCGAAACAGCAAACATCCCAGATATGATCATCAAAATGACCTTCAGCATGCTTGGTAAGTCTAATCAAGACTTGTGAATCAAAAGTGACGGAACTACCATTATTAAAAAGTCCATATAGGTTAACCAAAGCAATTGATCTTACTGTGTTTTAAAGAGTTATCAGATATTTTCTGATTTGTTTGAATTGCCGATTCATCACCAACTTTGAATGTGTAGCATACCATATTCTGGATAAGCCAATTACATGCAACTGAAAGTCATGGCATGCTGAATTAGAATTAGGAGTGGAAATGGAGTCAACAATTCAGTAACTTCTTAATGACAGTTGTACATGCCTGTTTGATGGGATTCTGATAGCTATCTGTCACCTACATCGTTATGTGTTTATTTCTTTAACAGATTCTATCAGAGTACCTTCAGTGGGCCTATATGCATAGCAGCATCTGATAAGACTTTATTATAAACAATTTCAGTATTATTTTTTGACTTGTACGTTTATTTGTTTCTGAATGGATGTAAAAGTATTGAGCTATTTTTGTAATTAATCAACTTTGCTTAACGAACATTCTGGTCGACTCAACATGTAGACTGAAATTAATAATCCCTTGTCTAAAACAGTTTGTGTATGGAATAAAGAATTGAGTTAAATAACAAAACATGTTTCTATAATTTAATACTTCGACCATGAGCCCGTTGAAATAAGGGTATAAAAAGGGTGGTAAATTAGTTGTTCGATGATTTCACACACACACATATATATATATATATATATATATATATATATATATATATATATGTATATTTAATTATGCATAGATATCTTTCATAAATATATATAGATAAAAATAATTAATAAATATATTATTTATGTATTAATTTATTATTTATATTTATACGTATTTATTATTATAGAAATATATATATATATATATATATATATATATATATATATATATATATATATATATATATATATATATATACATAAATTATATGAATAGGTCCCAGTATCGAATATAATCGTTGACTGTGCTCTAATAGCTCTATAAGCTTTTAAACTTACTTTTGCATACAATATACAACTATCACAACGAATAAGTTAAGTGTATGGAAAAGTGCTGGTTATTTTTTTATTGCTTTTTATCAGTAAAACTTTCATTTCGGGTAGTTACTCTGCTTCTTCCTCACTAGCGGTTAGCATTAGCTTCCTAACTCCCAGCGTCCTTTGCGGCTCATCTCGACCCCTCAAAGGTTTTGCATCCGGCTACGTACTTCCTTTTTCTCTGTGCCCTAATGCGATGAGGACCTAGGGAGACCTGGACCTCGAAAGAATCTAAATCCATCTTAGCAAAAGGCACCACCAAACGTCGCCAAGATGACCGAGCAGATGACAGTGAGGGGTACCCTTAAGGGCCACACCGGTTGGGTCACCCAAATCGCGACTACTCCACAGTTTCCCGACATGATTCTGTCTGCGTCCCGAGGTGAGCATTTCCACCGGAGCCTAGCCCCAAATGCTAACGTTAGCGTGCTCGCCCTAACCGGGGGACTCAGCGTTGCATTTACCGAGCCGATTCTGTGTTCACCCGGGAAACGCCAGAATTGTGTGTCCTCCGTGCATTTGTAAAAACCGACCCGTAGTGTGTGTTTGTGGACCCTCTCAGAGGGGTCGAGGCCTACCGGCAGGTCCAACAGGGCTGGGGTTAGCATGTCTCGGCTCTACCCCAGCACCCTAATAAACGTGACACGTGTGCCGAAATGCCCTGCAAGAATCAGCTGCTGAAATGGGAGATCTATGAACCTGTCATGTCCATTGGTGGTAGTTGCCGCCAGTTTTGTAATACTAGTGCAATTCGGTCGATTGATCAGCCTGTTATATTCGTCGGATGGATGTGACGTCTTGAATGTGTACTAAGTCCTTGTTGTATGGTTGCTGTTTTTCAGACAAATCTGTCATCATGTGGAAGTTGACCCGTGATGAGACCAGCTACGGAACCCCCCAGCGTGCTCTCCAGGGCCACTCTCACTTCGTGAGTGATGTTGTCATCTCCTCCGATGGGCAGTTTGCGCTGTCTGGATCCTGGGACGGCACCCTGAGACTGTGGGACCTCACCACGTATGTCTTGCAGTATTTTGCATTTCCTTCTGCATACAAACCTGCCCTTCATTTGAATAGCACATAACCGTCATTTGATACAGATGAGAAATGTCAATGTCAACCGCCAGCTTGAAAGTCAAATGCTTGCCTATTTAAGTTCCTCCATTGTGTCAAGTGTGCAGGTTAGAGTTGTGATGGAAAATATTTCAATGCTATCTGTTTTCAATGATGATAAAGAGGCTGTTTCTGAACTCAACCTGCACCCTTAGCAAAACATCTGGCCTTATTTCCTTAATCAGTCCTGGAACTATTTTTCCATTGCATTAGTCACCTTGATTGCTTCCAGGCCCAGCAGGTCGATGGACATTAGAAGTATCGTCTTGACACGCATGTTTCTTTCTCCTCAGCGGACTCACCACCCGTCGCTTTGTCGGCCACACCAAGGATGTTCTGAGCGTTGCCTTCTCCGCTGATAACCGACAGATTGTGTCTGGTTCTCGCGACAAGACCGTCAAGCTGTGGAACACCCTGGGTGTCTGCAAGTACACCATCCAGGTACATTGGCAG
Organism: Gadus chalcogrammus; assembly: GCF_026213295.1. Taxonomy (NCBI): domain Eukaryota; kingdom Metazoa; phylum Chordata; class Actinopteri; order Gadiformes; family Gadidae; genus Gadus; species Gadus chalcogrammus. Next base: position 22,723,670 of record NC_079421.1, on the reverse strand, counting down.
CTTGTTGTCCAGCTCTGGCATACCGGAACTCGCAGGTCGGGTTTGAACTACTTCATTCTGATTAGGTAGTGATCAAGGTGGATCGTTTGACGCTAAACCCTTGTGTGTTACTCTTCTTGTCTGACCTATGTTCCCGTCTCCCTGTTTTAGGACGAGAGCCACTCTGAGTGGGTGTCCTGCGTGCGTTTCTCCCCCAACAGCAGCAACCCCATCATCGTGTCCTGCGGCTGGGATAAGATGGTTAAGGTATGGTAAGCTTTTTGTTCAGAACATCCATTATCAAACAGGCGTACGTCTGATCTTTGCCCGATGATGACCAAACTTTGCATGTATTACCTGAAGTATGTGATGACTTAACAAGTATGAGGGCAGTTCACACACGAGTAGTTGATTTTGAAATGTGGCAGGTCGTAGGTTAGTGGGTGCTAACATTCTGCTCTGGTTGCTAGGTGTGGAACCTGGCTAACTGCAAGCTGAAGACCAACCACATTGGTCACACCGGCTACCTGAACACAGTTACCGTGTCCCCCGATGGCTCCCTGTGCGCTTCCGGTGGAAAGGTACGGTTAAGCATTGGGCCACACTGCTACCACGGTGTGGGACTCCCATGTCGTGTACTTGGTGTCAGGGGTGCAGGTTAGAGTTGTGATGGAAAATATTTCAATGCTATCTGTTTTCAATGATGATAAAGAGGCTGTTTCTGAACTCTACCTGCTCCCTTGACAGAAGTCCTGATCTCCTTCAACGCTCCTGGAACTGTACTTTTTGTTGCGCTGTGGCCTTGTCTGACTGTCGACACGCGTTCTTGCCCTCCTCAGGACGGTCAGGCGATGCTGTGGGACCTGAACGAGGGCAAGCACTTGTACACCCTGGACAGCGGTGACAACATCAACGCCCTCTGCTTCAGCCCCAACCGATACTGGCTATGCGCTGCTACTGGCCCTAGCATCAAGATCTGGGTACGTGCACCTCTAGTGTCGAATGTGTGGAATAAAACCCACAAGAGCCATGATGAAATTCATCTTTGCCTACTGTATTTCCTGTGATGATAAAGAGGCTGTTTCCGAGCTCAAACCTTCATTTGTCTGTGAAGCTGTGAGCAGTTTCCCTCGCCCAGTTACTAATGTACTTGAATGTTGTGTTTCTAGGATCTTGAGGGTAAGATCATCGTCGATGAGCTGAGACAGGAAGTGATCAGCACCAACAGCAAGGCGGAGCCGCCCCAGTGTACCTCCCTGGCCTGGTCTGCTGATGGACAGGTAACGTGCATTTGGCTGTTGATCCCATGGATTCCTCTTCCCCAGTGATTATAATATTTCACATTAACCTCTGATGTCTACTGAAGATATCCCTGCAAATATGAGGGGAAACTGCTGACTATTGTCACCATCAGCTCATTTATATCTACATTTCTAACATGGCGCAATGCTTGCTTCCTCAGACCCTGTTTGCCGGCTACACTGACAGCCTGATCAGAGTGTGGCAGGTCACCATTGGAACCCGATAATGCGTTCCAGAGATGATTGGTTAAATAAAAGACAGACTTTGAAAAGAATTTGTGCCGTGGTGTTGCTGCCTTTTTGTCAGCTGTACATTCCCTTCGGCCGATGTACTTATCAGCGTAGGTTTGCTAACGTGGATGTATATTAATGGTTGACTATTGTATTTAATTGAAGCCTGTCTTAAAACTATTATTCAATTAAAAGATCTTTATTTTTCAGTTAGGAACTTCGTTTGCGTGGTACATGGTTACAGTGCATTTATGAGTGAGACGCGCGGCTACAGGATAAACGCATATAGTTGGTTTGGGGGAAAGGTTTCTTGTTGACCTACAATATGATACATTTCAGTTTGTTTAAAAGACTCAACTTCCGACCACCTTAAGAGGTTTGACTTTTTCAGCGTCCTACGTAGACTTATGTAAGCCTAGAAGGTTACTATGGCAAATTTAACAATGATTACATTTTACTTTATAAAGTGAAAATCTTAACTCCATTTCAGTAGATTACAAGGGTCTACTGAATTGTTAAAAGCAGTTAAAACTGGCCATGATTAGTCTGGAGGGGAAGACGATGCCCAAGTAGGACCCGCCTCTCGGCCTGGCTTGGTTACCTAGCAACAGTTAGTGTTGTACTCCAGAACCGTTGGATAACGTAAGCGAGTTGACGCATAGCGCTTACGTCCTCTGCGATAAACCAGCTTTAGCAGTCAAATGCAGTATAAACTTAAACGATGATGACCGACACCTCCATGCATGTCGAGAGAACCCTTGCGCTCATAAAACCAGACGTGGTTCACCTGGCGGAGGAGATCGAGGACGTTATCCTTAGATCTGGCTTCACTATTCTACAGGTGGGTGACCGTAGCTACAGGATCTGCTATTTAAGCGCGACTAGTGCAAGAAATGTTTTAGATGTGTATACTTTTAATTTTCCTATCCATATGATTGTTCATTGCCATTTGGCCATGTATATTCGACATTTTAACCAGAGGCGGAAGCTGCAGCTGAGCCCTGAGCAGTGCAGCGATTTCTACGCGGAGCACTACGGGAAACTGTCTTTCCCCAGCTTGACGGTGTTCATGAGCTCTGGACCAATCATCGCCCTGGCGCTGGCCCGCGAGAACGCTATCGCCCATTGGAAAGCCCTGATTGGACCAGCCCAAAGAGCCAGAGCGTCAGAACCCGAAGGGTCAGACTGTCAAACTCCAGATTGAAGATGCTCCAATATGCTTCGATTTTTAATGAAATACTTCAAGTTGACAGACGAAAGAAATCAAATGTATATTTATGCATAATATAATTCTGATAATACCCATAATCCTGTTTTAAGACACTATCAAATTTAGTCCCAATAATTCATGGAATGTGCATTATATAGTCCACACTATAGCCTATATTGAAAAACAAATAATTATAAAATATGATTAAGAAACTGCTTAAACCTCAGAACTGAGTGAGACTAATGCACCTGATTTCATGAGAGCAACCAGTGGGTTCTACTCGAGTTGGACTGAATCATACATTTTTGTTTTGCAATCGTGCTTATACAAGCACCGTGTTGCCTTTGGGTCACGTATAACTAATTAAAAATATAGCCACTTCAAAACACAATATGGCCCCCATTGTTTAAGATGGCTGACACTGAAGGACTAGTCCATATAATTAACATTGACCTGTATAAATCTATCAAATGTAATAATCTTGGTTTTCCATGCAAATGCCCATTCTGCATATTTCATACCACTTAAATCTCAAACGTATTAGTTTCTTTCTGTTTGTTCCGCCCTCTCTGATGTGGCTTTGCCTTGCGGTTCATTACCAATGAACTGTGTTCTCCTGCTTCCTCCAGCCCTGGTGGAACCGTCAAATATCTTCTAATCACCCATCCATCTTCTAGCATTAGAGTAGGGTAAGCCTGGGGGATCCCTCTGTGTTTCCAGGCCAGCTGAGAGACCTATCCCTCCAGCTTGTCCTGGGTAGCCCCAAGATTGTAGACCGACTGGTGAATGTAATCTAAGCAGGGTCCCCCTGCAAACCCTGCCCAAAGATGGAGGCTCATCTGTTGCTTCTGTCTCTCTTCACTTGTGAACGAGATCCCAAGATACTTGTACTAAAATCCCCCTAGACGGGATCCAGTGGAGCCTGAGGTCATTTCCTGTAGTTCAAGGTTGCATGTCAACCAATAGTTCAACCAAATGTAAAGAACAATGAATCCTGTTAGTTAATATTTTGCGTCACTAAATGTCTCCTCACATCCTCTACAGCCTGAGAGCCAAGTACGGAACGTCTGACCTGAGGAATGCCCTCCATGGCAGTGAGTCGATGACTGCCGCTCAGAAAGAAATCAAGTTCATGTTCCCAGACTGTAAGTTGTTCACACAACATGTTTCATCTTTCAAGATCCCCACTGGAAGGAACCTTGATTAACCAATCTGTGTAACCATGCCCACGACCCTCCCCTCTGCCTGGCTCCCCTCCAGCGGTGTGTGAGCCGGTGCCCATGGCCGAGGCCGCAGGAGACTACTTGTCCAAACACGTGAACCCCACTCTGATCATTGGACTGACTGAGCTCTGCAAACAGAAGCCCCTCGACCCTTGTGTAAGTTTACTTTGCTCTGATTATTTGGTACACCTCTTCCCTCCTCAAGCAGAGTTTGTTTGTGTTTGAGTGCCGCGGTGCTGGATGATACCCCACTCATGCCTTTGGTCCTTTATTTCTGTCACCATGTCTTCGATAGATATGGCTGTCCCACTGGCTGATGAGAAATAATCCAAACCAGCCCAAGATAGAGGATGCTGCCATTGTGCAAGAAGCCGAATAAAGAAGAGAAGAATGTATTTTAAGTAAATTTATGTAATGATTAAAGTTGTCTTCAGTGCATTTTGTTTCATTTTGATTAACAGAAAATGTATAATAGGGTACAACTGCCATTCAAATGTTCTCTACTTATTCTAATGTTGGTGATTTGATGCTGTTTTAACATCCATCTGCATCATGTAAGAATGCCTTGTCAGGATCAGGGATCGGACACATCTTTAGTTAGGAAGCACCAAAAACAGAAAATAACTTGAAATGGTTATTCAAAGAGCAGAAGAAGATTCTTCATTATGCTAGGGAAGATATTCATTCATTGCAAATCAGACATAAAAGGATGAAATGAATGATTTTACACTTCCTTCTATTATCTACTCAGATGGTTTTATTATGGTCAATCGTTTTAACAGTCGTTGCTTTGTAATTCAGAAAGACTTTTTATAATTTTGGCCAACTAAGAATCTTAAGATCTAGAATTATTTATGATGAACAGTTTCAACCCCATTGACCCTAAAAAAAAAAGCCAAACAGCTTGTCTAACAGTTTAATACATCTATATGTAATTTAAACTGAGTCAATTAACAATACATATCTTATACATTTGTACATGAACACAAACAAAAATATCACGAATTGCGATTAAACAATACTGTGATGGCGATAATAACGGCAGAAAAAGGGCGTGAACAATGTCTAAACAGGAACACAGGGATATCTTGGGGCTGCAGTAGTCCCTAAATCACATTCTTCAATCTTCATGGAGTCTCTCCTAAACCTTCTTTAGAACGTCCCTTGAGGTGGGGTCCAAGTCAAACAGGATAAAGATATCCATCTTTAAATAGAGCTCTCCGTTTGTGCGACCAGTAAGTATTTTGAAGCAGCCCTTACGCTTGTTTTCATGATTGTAGCCTACTATTTGTTTTGTATTTAAAGTAACGAGGAAAAAAAGATCTTCCGATCCCTGCTTGGTTTCGTTTGTGATAACGAGTTACATTATAAAATGTTGATAATCATAGTTATTCTTTTCTGAAATATGCTTTTAGCTGTCTAACGTTCTATATTGCGAGCTTGTCTGGGGTAGGCTATTATAACTGGTTTATTATCCGGTATTCTTTATAAAGTCATGATGTTACACATACTTGTTGTTGTGAGCAACTCAGCTTTAAATATCCTATTCGTCAGCAAAAATCAAAGGAGAAGTAGGCTAGTTAGTGAAATTCATGGCGCAGATTAAAAATAAAATGTTGAAGTTTCACCGAGAACTGTGGGTTGTCCCCCGCGGTGGTGCGCACCTTGGCCAACCAGTGGGCGCGTCCTCGGGGCGCGTGCCTTCACTTGCACCGTGGTACGGCCACACCAACCGCGTTGCTCGCGTTAGGGGCGTTGAAAATCGGCATTTTTGCATAGGGAACCATTGGTCTAGGCGCGGTACACGCGTTGAAGCGTTGAAGCGTTGCGTTGGGGGCGTTGGGCGCGGCAGTTGCACGTAATTACGCACGTAAACGCAGTAACGCGCCCAACGCACCAACGCCCGGAGTTCAGAAAATTGAACTTTCAACGCTCCAACGCGTGACGCTTAGCCGCGGTAGCCAATCAGCGTGGAGCTTGACCCGACGTCACTGGCAGAGAGTAGTGAGCTTGCACAGAAGCATACGGCCGACATCTTTCTTTTTTCTTCTGGGTGGAAATAGTAACATAGTTACGCCATTAAATGCGTTTATGGAAACATTTCTAGCGAGAAATGTGCATTTTACTTTCATAATGTTCGCTCAGTGAATGTGAAGGATGTTTGGTTTGATAGTTATGACGAAGAGGGAACGCTCCGTTCACTTGCATGGACAATGGACTCATCTAGCTGCGTTGGCGCGTTGACGCGTTGGAGCGTTGAACCACCACACACTGGTCAAGCGTCAGGTTAGGCGCGGTACTCGCGTTGTCCAACGCGAGTAACGCGGTTGGTGTGGCCGCACCATTAGGTTCTGTTTTCCCAAGTAAGACGTCACCAGACCAATTAGGTTAGGAGTTCTAAACTATAGGCAAGGCAAAAGGTTTTGAAATTAAAATTGCAATTTTCTTTGAATATATGGCATGGCACGAATGGCGTGCAATGGACAGCATTTGTTTTTTCAATATCTGAGAACTGTCGTTTCAGGTCAAAGATATCGGAGTAGTCCAACCATGTCGGACACTGAGAAACATTTCATGGAGACGTCAGAGAACGGTCACGAAGGGGAGCAGGAGGAGGACTATAACGGCGGGGCCGCGCACACCGAGGAGGGGAACGGAGGCGAAGCGGTGGAAGAGTGCGAGGAGTGCGCCGGGCCCGAAGCCCGCGGCGCGGAGGAAGCGACGGACGGCGACTCTCAGAACGGAGCGTCGGAGGGCGGTACGAACAACGCCAGCGTAGAAGAGGATCCAGGGTAGTTGTATTTCACTTTGTGGGAAAGGTGAACATCTTTGACCTAGGCCGAGTTGAAAAAAACAACCAAAAAAAAAAAATCACTGTACAGTGAACATTTCTATTGCCGTTCTAATCTACCAGTTGTTAGAACATGTGCACCTCAGTATATTGTGAATTGTCTAACATATTTTTCCCCCTTTTTGTTTAGGAAAATTTTTGTTGGACGTCTCGGATGGGACACTCGTAATAAGGATCTCAAAGATTACTTCTCTAAATTTGGCGAGGTGACTGACTGCACCATTATGACTGACAAGAAGACAGGGCGATCAAGAGGCTTTGGCTTCATCCTCTTCAAAGAAGCAGCCAGTGTAGAAAAGGTGAGTGAGTGAGTGAGTGAGTTATGGATGGAGACGGAGTGTATTTAAAAGTTGGAAGGGAAATGTTGAACAGGGCCAACTAACCCCTCCAACGGCTCTGCCCAGGTCTTAGATCAGAAGGACCACCTGCTACATGGCCGACAAATTTACCCCAAGAAGGCAATCGCGAAGCCGAAGAGGAGGATTGTCCTTCGTGTTGAGGAGATTTTGCGCATTTTGAACCTACCATAAATAAAGCCTTGACATTATTAACCATCGATATCCATTAGCTTGGTCTTGGTATTTTATTAGAAGGTTGCATCAGCTATCAACCTGGATGAAGTAGGAGAAGACACACCGCTATTGAGCACTTTAAATTGATAAAAGTAATTTATAGATATGTTTATTCTTGGGGATGGAACTATCAATAGCAAATGCATAAAATAATATAATTGCAAAGACACCTCAGAGAGGTTGTATAGAATTGGCTTCTATACGATCAAAACAGAACATTTGGTCCATTCCTATAGGTCAAAAGTCTGTACCATGAAGCTTGTACCAGGAGCACTGCTGGGATTTCATATCCCCCATGGCTTCTACACTGAATATTTAGACATTTCCATTTTGGCAGCAAATATTATTGTGAAATTCATCAGTCGTGAAATTATTGTTGGGTTGGAAACGGCCTGCGAGACGTGGAAAAACAAAGTATTAATTAACCTAATGTATGGTATATTTAGGTATATTCAGGAGTTAGGCTACCACACTTTTGAGTCCTCTCAACATGGGGTAGTGTCACCATCAAAAAGTCCCATGATGCATTCTGATGTACAAGCCCTGCAGTAATATGGGTGACCATCTTTGAAAATTGCTTCCATATGATTTCCAGAAGATAAGGTTTTCTCCACAAAGAGTTACAGCCAACAGGCCGGAGGACTTGGAAAGCCCAGGCAAGATGTTTCCCCATCTCTATTCTCAAACACATATTGACATATTCCCTTAATAGACTTTTATACTGAGATCACTCATCTTCACTCTCTTGATTACATCCTGATCCTAAAGGTTCGAAAATAATTTCCTGTAGTTCAATGTTGCAGTTCAACCACTAGATGTCATCAAGAACTAAAGTGAAATATAACATAACATATCAACGGAAAACAAAGCAATGAATCCTGTTAGTTTATATTTTTTGCGTCATTGAATGTCTCCTCACATCCTACAGCCTCAGATAAACCCACGTCTGACCTGAGGAACGCCCTCCATGGCAGTGGGTCAATGACTGCCCTCACAGAGACATGAAGTACATGTTCCCAAACTAATAAGTCATTCACACAACATGCCGCATCTCTCAAGATCGCCACTGACCCTTGATTAACCAATCGGAATAACCACCGTGCTCCACGGACTGTTGTTGCATCACGCTAGAATGTATAACAGTATATATCAGTTAGGAAGAGCCACACAACACAACTGACTTGAAATTATTCAAATGGCCGAGGAACATCTTGCATAATGTCAGGGAAGATAATATTAATTCATTGCAAATCAGGCAATTTAGGTGGAACGAATTATTCTTATTCCACTTCCTTCCATTACATAATCTACTCTGACTGTGGTATAATGGTAAATGCTTTTCTTTTATTGAGACGTTGTCCTCAAAAGATGCAGCTCTCGGTCACAGAGGGAAAACACATTTAAATTAAATTACATCTTGATAATGCCATCTATTTCCAGCCTTGTTGCCCAACCAGCCATATGCAATGCAATCACTGAAAGACCTCAAGTATGAATAGTGGTATGTCATGACCCCTGATCTAGAAAATCAACGGTTATCAACGTTTCAGACTCAATATTGATACATCCTCATATTATAGGTTATTATATCATGCTTCTATTGGTATACTAACAAACCAACTATTTTGCCAACTATTGGGTCACATCATCTCTCAAATCCAAAATCAAATATTGGCCCACTGATCTTAAAATCTAGCATTAATCAGGATGGAGACAATAGTTTGAACCACATTCTTCACCCTTAGTAGTTGAAACGGCTTGTGATTCAAATGATTCATTGAAGTAACCTACATCTCAGCTAGAGACATCATATGTCATTCAAACGGAATCGATCAACAAAAGATATACATCTAATACATGTATACTGAATCATTAGTATATAACTGCGATGTTTACAAAAACATCAGGGCTGTCGCTCGAAGACACGTTTACCACAGCTCAGAATATAAACCTAATGAAACAGATGATATGAAAGGCAGGAAAGGTACTGCGAGTTCCCAAATGAAAAGGGCGTGAATAAGTGGCGCACGAAAACGGAACACTTAAACTTGATTGGCCGGTTCTCCGAGTGGCAGCATCGCTTGTCCAATCAGCGGGCTTCCTGGATCTAATGGTGATTTTCCTACCGGTTCTATAAAACTAACCACGAGTTGGCGTCGAATGGGAGAATCCATCTTGAAGAGAGCTCTCCGTCTCCGTGTGACCAGTAAGCGGCATTTCAAGCATCCATCACGCTTGTTTTCATAATTGTATTATTCTGTAAGTACCGTGCTACCATTAGATCACTCTTAGGTCGAAAGACTAGTAGTTTTTTTCCGCGCATTTCAAGTAACAAAGCATGCAATGTCGCGCACGGCCTCCGCATTACGTAACTGCGAATTCGCTAGTCCAATTCCTGCTTGGTTTTGTCTGCGCGATAATGAGTTGCAATGTCGCCGGCGATTGTTTCTCTTGACATGGGATGAGGATGCTTGACATTAGTCCAAACCAAACGTTTAATCACACGCAGTCACTGTTAAAATCGTGAATTTCTGCGACTGTACGGGACGCCATCGCACCGGCCAAGATGGTGGAGGAGGAAAGGCTCTCCCCGGCCGGCCGGGCGCAAATGGCGTGCACCACGTCGCGTATCCTCACTAAAGCACTGTGTCGTTTCAGGTTAAAGGAATCGTAGTAGTCCAACCATGTCGGACACTGAGCAACAGTTCATGGAGACATCGGAGAACGGTCACGAAGGGGAGCAGGAGGAGGAATATAACGGCGGGGCCGCGCACACCGAGGAGGGGAACGGAGGCGAAGCGGTGGAAGAGTGCGAGGAGGGCGCCGGGCCCGAAGCCTGCGGCGCGGAGGAAGCGACGGACGGCGACTCTCAGAACGGAGCGTCGGAAGGCGGCCAGATCAACGCCAGCAAGGGCGAGGAGGATGCAGGGTAAGGTGGTGTTTCGTTACGTTTGGGGAAACATCGGGAATATGTGCCCCGTCTTTCGCCCCGGATCCTTTGTTCAGTCGGGCTTTGTTGGCGCCATGTGCAAAGCGGAGGGGGGATGGGCGTTGTGGCAAGGATCAAAACCAAAATGCAATGACTGTTACTTAAGTATGCACCGTGTTCAGAGTGTTTTTTACGATTGGATTGCATGCATATCGGCTATGTTGACGCTAAAAGCGAACCGTACGCGTTGTACAGTAAGTGATTCCGCTGCCTTTTACGTCATCGGCTGCAACAGATGGGTCCATGGAGCGCCGGTCGGACGTTCAGTCCCCCGAAATTAGCAGCAGTTATGGTGGTGGTCTTCAAATATGTGACCATATACACCCTCCCCTCCTTTGTTTAGGAAAATGTTCGTCGGGGGTCTCAGTTGGGACACTAGTAAGAAGGATCTCAAAGATTACTTCTCTAAATTTGGCGAGGTGACTGACTGCACCATTAAGATGGACCAGCAGACCGGGCGATCAAGAGGCTTTGGCTTCATCCTCTTCAAAGAAGCAGCCAGTGTAGAAAGGGTGAGTAGAGTGGTGCTGTTGTATGTGTTTAACAGTTGGAAGGGAAATGTTGACCAGAGCTCACTAACGCGTTACTGCTCTGCCCAGGTCTTGGAACAGAAGGAACACCGACTAGACGGCCGACAGATTGACCCCAAGAAGGCCATGGCGATGAAGAAGGAGCCGGTGAAGAAGATCTTCGTAGGCGGCCTCAACCCAGACACAGAGAAAGACGTCATCCAGGAATACTTTGGAACCTTTGGAGAGGTACGTCGTTCGTCTTGGTGGTGTCTTTAAGGTTTTGATGGTGGTTCACTTGTCTTGCCCTTTAATCTAACAACTCTTATTTCTCTCCCCAAAATGTTTAGATTGAGACAATCGAGCTTCCGCAGGACCCAAAGACGGACAAGAGGAGGGGATTTGTATTCATCACGTACAAGGACGAGACCCCGGTTAAGAAGGTTTTGGAAAAGAAATTTCATAACGTCAGCGGCAGCAAGGTAGATAACCACACGCACAGTCCCAGTCCCAACAGCCAATCACCGTTCAGGTGGCCTGCGTCTGAGGGTGAAGTGTTGACGTTCTGTTATTGTGTGTGTGTGTGTGTGTGTGTGGCTGCAGTGTGAGATCAAAATAGCTCAGCCCAAAGAGGTGTACCAGCAGCAGCAGTACGGAGGGCGCGGCGGGGGCAGTGGATATGGTGGGGGTCGCGGCAGGGGTCGCGGAGGTAAGTACCACCGCCGGTACATTAAGACCTAAACACGCCTCCGAGCCTAGCAGGAGCTTCTGTGGTCGGCGTTGACAATGGCTGACGGTGGCTGGTTGGATGTGCCGTTCTGTGTAGGCCAGGGGGGGCAGAACTGGAACCAGGGCTACAACAACTACTGGAACCAGGGCTACAACCAAGGCTACGGAGGCTACGGACAGCAGGGCTACGGAGGCTACGGCGCCTACGGGAACTATGACTACTCGTATTACGGCTATGGGGGTGGCTATGACTACAGTAAGCGATAACCGCCCCCCAGAAAGAGTCGCGAATGAGAGAAACTTTATTTTTCTTGGTCCTCCTTGTTGTACAGAAGAACTCAGTCCCTTTTTCTCTTGTCCTCCAGACCAGGGCAATACAAGCTATGGGAAAACTCCAAGACGTGGAGGCCACCAGAGTAGCTTCAAGCCATACTGATCACATGTAGTGCAGGTATGCATTTTTTGCATCATCTACGGTAATGACAACCTAGCTGTAACCATTAGTGCCTTTTTGACTCAAAATTTCTCCATCTAGTCTAAATCCATTCAAACATTGTGTTGGAAAGGGGCGGGGTCAGGGTTTGCTGTGCCTCGGGGGGTCAGTAATCATTAACGATGGATTCATTCCATGTGCCAACCATTTTAAGATGCATCCCTACAAACACTACTGGATCAATAAGGGTTGAGATGGTGGTGGTGGTTTAGATTCAAAGATCGAGGGGCCCTTTTCAGTGGGGGTGCTAGGTGTGGCAGCTAGTGGCCCCTTTCCCCCCTCTTTCTGTGTGTCTGTGTCCATTTAGCTGATGTGTAAATGACATCCATACACGTGTCTTGTCACTTGACTGCATGCTGTGTGTTGCGTATCGACTGAGTAACGTTAAGCATCGTGTTTTTCTTTTAAGGTCTAAAGTAAGTAAGACAAGGAACCCATGGTCTGACCACAGCGAACATGGGCTCTGGCTTTTCCTTTGGAGTTGGCTGAAATTTGGACTCATGCTCCATTTGTACAGATCAAGTGAGGAACTGGGGAAGCAAATGTCACTTTTCCACTTTTTATTTTATATTGTTTTGTGTCCATTTACATTTCCAGCGATGGAAGTGTTATTTTTACTGTACTTTTTGGTACCTTTTTGAATCTAATGTATTGTATGGTTGTATTTTACTTGTCTACTGGATTTACCAACACGCAGGAGCTGGGGCTTTTAAAGCTCATGAAATAAAACAATTTTGCTTATTTTCCTTTTTGGTGTTTCTAGATGTTTAGTTACTTTTTATTTTTCCCTCCCGTGCTGGATGAGAGTTGCATGGCTTGGGATGTGGGGTGACGCAGGATAAGGGATTAAAATAATCAAACGATATCATTGTAAGCGTGTTAAGTGAATGTTTGCAGTTGGCAAAGTAGACGAAAACAACCAGCATTTCTAATTTCGTTTTTCTTTTTGGCTTTTAAGGAAATTCTTCCCCCTTTTCATGTTTGCAATTTTAAGTGGCTTTACTAGTTCAATGATATACCCCGAAGCGCAAGCTTGTTAATGTAAGAGGGCACTCCCTCTCTCACTGGAAACTCATTCCTCTAGTGTCTTGGGCAAATTGGTAGAAATAAATTTTGTTTATATTACACACGGATCCCTTTGTTATTATTTGTAAAACTAATGTTAAATGTTTTTGTACTGTTAAATGGCTTGCGTGTTCTGGTAATGCTAAAACATGGACGGCTGGTAAGCAACAGAGGGCTTCACCCCTTGGCCGTGGCTTAGGGTCCCCTAGCTCTGTGGCTGACGGGGCGGGTGTTGGTGGGACACTCGGGTCCTGAAAGGTTTGACGGTAGTGCTCTGGTAAGTGCATATCCCAATGACTTATCTTAAGATCCCTTACAAAGGGATCTTAATTCTGAGTGGTCATTTTGGGGGGGGGGGGGAATGCCATGGATGGAAAAGGTGATGTCAGGGTAATGAGGTATACTTACTTAAACAAAGACAATAATACAGTATTTCGATATTGTTTAATATTTTGGCATAACCAGTTGACATTTCCTGGATCTGCAGTAGTTATCCTCCTGGGTTCTGGATTACTTTGGATTAAGGTTAGGGAATGACCACCGGCATGTCTGAAGAGAACAAAACAAATCATGCATTACGGTTACTCAGTTTGATCACAGTATTCATCTAGAGCTTCCTGCTCCCCTTTATATTTATTGAAGATTTGTTTAGAAGTGTTAAATGAGATGAGGATAGTTGTTACACTTTTGCCAAAGTGAAAAATACAAGAATATTTAATTACTTTTGTTGAAACAAAGTGAGGCATTACGTATATTCACATTTCTACCTCTGAACCTTCTGAATGTGACCATCGAACAATGTCTAATGCTATTAAAGTTTTTCTACAGGTTTATCGAACATTAGATGTCTTTATTTTTTCTCGAGTTGAGATTTTTTTTATATAACTAGGGACTGGTGATAGTTTTAGACTAGATCTGCATGAAGGTTTATTACGAAGGTTTTAATGCAGTCATTGAAGTAATTTAACTTCCTCACCAGTGAGTACGTGGTCAATCTTCTGCGCCACGAGGTCTGCGTCTGCTATGCTGAAGCACATGGGGGGCTTGAATTTGATCACACTCTCAAACGGGCCATCTGTACTCACAAAGATCCTCTCCTCTCTTAACCTGTACAAAGCAGACTCAATGTTACGCACTTTCCCAGTGTGGCTATTGAAACCAAACCAAAGACGTACCGTTGTATGTCATCAACGTTATGTGGTCCTATGCAATGTTTTTTCAGAGTTGTGTGCATATGAACTAAAAGGTAAAAACTTGTAAACACTTGCTCTGTGGTGAAACTAACACTAATCCCCACCTTTTGACCACTGCTGCCGCGACCTCAGTGGCGGGAGTCCTTAGCTCTCGGTCGACCACCAGCTCCAGACCCAGAAACAGCCCTACCCCACTGTTAAGTAAACGTTATGGCATTAATATGGGCTGTTGATGGATAACATTAACTGGAATACTATGCTATACTCAGTATAGCATACTGAATAGTGTCCACTAGAGGGAGCAATGATACAGTAATGGCCCTGTGGTAAACGCTAAGAGTTCAGTGTCGCTTTTCTTAATTGGATCCATAATGAGAATGGAGAATTGCTGTGATGTATGATTTCCTTGCCACATATTCGGCCTTCTACACAGAATTTTTCACACATGATTGAGATTCCTCAGAAAGGTAAATACAAGGGCTGGTATAAACCAGCCCTTCTAATAACAGTTTTTAAAAAGTCCTTAAATACTCTTTGTTGACCCAATTCTCTGCTATTTCCGTGAGGGAAATCCAATATGCAATGCAATTGTACCCGGATAAGCACACACCCTTACCGGACATCCCCAACTATCTGATGCTTAGTTCGGAGCTTGTTGAGCAGGTCTTTAAGGTGTGCCCCCACCCTGGTGGCGTTCCCTCTCATGTCTTCCTGCTCTAGGACATTTAGGACGGCCAAGCCTATCGCACAAGACACCGGGTTCCCTCCAAACTGCGTGGAACACCAGAGACACAAAACATGGTGTATTATGTAGTCAAATGTTATGAGTTCCCGTTTTGGTTAAATGCTTTATCAAAAAAGCATGTAGAAAGGTGGTTAAAACATTTTGGTATGTTCAAAACATTAAGTGTTACACATGGTAAAGCGCAGGTCCTGGGCGGCCTCACCGTGTTGAAGTACTCCACCCCCGTGCCGGCGAAGGCCCCGGCTACCTCCTCGGTGGTGACCACGCAGGCCAGAGGATGTCCGTTCCCCATGGGCTTCCCCATGGTCACGATGTCGGGACAGCACGCCTCCCCCTGCATCTGAAAGGCCCAGAAGTGGCTCCCCACGCGGCCGAAGCCCGTCTGCACCTCGTCCACCACGAGCACACCCCCCGCTGAGCGCACGTATCTGCAGGCAGGAAGCATCGTCGGCGACGTGTTCCCTTAGTTCCCTTGGTTTCTTCTTATAGTAATTTGTATAGTACGTCCTAGGGGAGCCGTTTACTCACTCTGACACTTTAGTTAAGTATCCTTGCGGCAAAATGATTTGGCCTCCAACACTTGGCAAGGACTCACAGAAGAATGCGGAGATCTGGGAAGAAGGAAGAATGTAAAAAAGGCCACTTCATGCCACCAGGATGGTCATAGCTGGTGTTTCTCAGTTTCTGATCGGTTTCCTCCGCGTTTCTTCAGGCATACCTTACGCCCTTTGCTGTGCACGTCCTCAATCACATCTCTTACGGTGTCTGCGTATGCTTCCCCTGGGTTTGGGTGGTCTTCTCGGTACAACCCCCTGTAGATATCGGGCAAGGGTGCCTGTGGGGAGGACATGGAATCCAAGCGTTGCTGTTTAACAAGTCCACAGTTCTCTTCTCTCAGAGGTTTGTGAATGATGCTGGCCGGAGGATACACACCACATGGACCCATTCCTTCTGACCTGACAGTTTTCGGAACTTGTATGGACTTATGTCGATGAGGGACTTGAGATGACCATGGTATGCACTGGCACATGAAGAGTTCGATTATAACCACTATAAGAGTCTGGTCTCATTGTAAACATTGTAAACCCAGTAAAAAAAGAAGCCTTACTGGTCTAGAACAATCACATCTTCGTGTTGGGTGTACTGCTGGGCCAAGCGCAGAGCAAGATCGTTGGCCTCGGAACTGTAAGGTCAAAATGCAATGTATGGAAAACCGTACTAAAAGGATACGACTTAGAATGATATGAGCCTTACGGGGTATGCAAGACCTACTTACCCTGAATTAACAAAGTAGAAAACGCTGAGTTTGTCCGGAAGAGTCGCAGACAGTCGATTTGCATACGAGATGATGTTGTCGTGCAGAAAGCGAGAGTTGGTGTTCAGGAGTTCCATTTGAGCGGTGGCGGCTCGAGTGACGTCTGGGTGACAGTGGCCAACTGATAAGAGACGGAGTGCAAGGGTTCAGAGGAGCAGTAATGTTCAGCTCTGAAGGCATGCACAATGCTAATGTTTATGATCATCGTGTTTATGGTTGGTGAATGTAATTAATATTTCACCATGGTGGACGTTGCTGATGCAGTCCAAATAGCGCACATCCTTTTCGTCATACAGGTATTGTCCTCGACCTCTTACTATCTTAACTGGGTTGTCCGAATAAAACAATTTGATGGATTGCCTAGCAATGGAGAAAACACATAGTTTTAACGAAACGTAGGCGTGATCCATTGCACAATAATGAAATATGAACTCAATGCATGCACATTGACGTGGCGAGCATTTGGAAGTTAAAATCTCTTCGAAGCTAACTAAACGAGTTACATACCCGATTAATTTTCTCCTCATAGAAAGGGTCTCGTCTTTGCTGAATATTTCCTTGGACATATCTAAGCCTTTATTGACCTGGAACTGGTCGGACCTGTGCTCCTGCATTTCCCAGTGCGCCTCAATAACGGTGTGCTTTTCCTGATTCTGCACGATCCGATCTCTTTCGGGATCACGTGAACGTGCTTTGGACGTTCCGCTTTACGGCTTCCGTATCATATGCTCGGGTTGTTTATACAAGGGGTCCACAAACTTTTTTGTTCCAAGGACCCCTATTTATAATATTTTTTCGGGGGTTTGGAAGTTATTTTTAGATGCTTTACTATTTAAACAAAGGATGTGGCTGTTTTCCAAAATATGTATGTAATATGTAATATATATCATATTCACAACAATTAAAGCAAGAACTTTGAAAAGCTTGATTCTAAGGCTCCCTTGAACAATGCAATAATATAAAAACTGAAAGAGAAGCACTTAGAGAAAAACACGAAAAGTCAACCGAGACTTCATAATATAGTAGTGCAAATACACATTGCATTTACAGTTCTTACACTCCCATATTGATCGATTTTATGTTTATGTATTGGAGGAAATAACATGACTCGTGTCGCCGAAGTTATACTTTTTATTTTTTGAATAATCGATTTGTGACATTTATCCCTAAATCCTTATCGGGAAACATTTCAAGGCCCAGTACTAACGGGTCCACGCACCGGGGTTGTGGATTGCTTGTTAAAACCCCCCAATTTTATATACTATCTATAGTTAAATTAAATCATATTTGAAATAAGTTAAGAACTACTCTCTGTGTGGTTCTTGTATGAACAGAACCACCGCAACCGCTTCTTGAGCAAGGCACACACAGAGGGTACCATGCTGTGAAAAATAGCACACACACACACCCACGCACACGCACTCATTTAATGCGGAGGTGCCATCGCTATCCGGTTCATAGTTAAATAGTTTTGATAGATGTTGCTAATTTGGTGGTTGTGGAAAGTCACAAACACAATTTGAATGGTTTATGTCATGGTTATAACGCATCGACATGTGCGCAGATGTTTGTAGATGTATGAACGTTAAAGGAGAGAGGCTAACTGAGTTGACCCGGCGGGTAGTGATGTATATACGCTGTGAACGTCCCAAAAGCGCTGGGTAAAGTACAAACGGCTTTTCAACAATTATCCTCTTGATGATTTAAAGGGAGAATTGAAAAAAAAATATCGATTTTGGATGTGTGGTTATTTCCGTTCACCCCTGTGATGGTATCGTCCAAAGTATATAAATACTCGGTCGGCTCCCGTGCCCTCCTGTGCAGCTCTCGGTTGCTAAGGAAACACGGAATGCAGGTAATACATTAGGACAGCAGTAGCATGCCTGCTATCAAGCTAGCACTGGACACTGTTAGTACACCAGAGATACGTAGGAGAAGAAAAAAATAACTGCGATTATCCGCCACTTTGTCGTTCTGTCGGGACTTGCCACTGTGTATTGTGTATTTATGTTGATGGATACGACCGGTGACAGAGTAGTTCACAGGCCGGGTGCGAGTTAGCAGGACGTTAGCTCCTCGGAGCAGGGTAGCTCTGAGCCTGGTAACGCCTGGTTATTCACATGAGCTGCATCATGTTTCCTAGTGTCACCGTGTGGTTCTTGTGTATGGATGAATGTATATTTAGTTCATATTCTAGATGTATTATCTGTATCCAGCACCAGTGTTTTCATGGTACGATGGAGGATAATGCAACAAGCCAAACCTTATTAACAATCCAGTCTTAATGTGATAACTTTAGCCCCATGTGTTGCCCAAAGTATGTTGACTTGCATTCTGTTTGTCATTTTGCGTCTGTAGTCATTTCTTGGAAATCTCACTTTTGGCTTATTATCTGTATTATTATTATTATTCCCAAGTCATGTCATCTCATGTTAATAAGTTGTTGGTGAACCTCCATTTCGTTGATCACTTTCTTCTGGAGGTTAAGGGATGGACCAAAGGTATCTTTGTATTTTCTTAACCTTGATCAATAGTTTTGTATCTTATTTATAGGCCATTGGTACTTAGCAATGATGCCTTCCCACATGTTTACCTAAACGAAATAAAGATGTGACCATTTCATACATTCGGTTTTGGATCACTTGGCAGTCACAGGTCTCGCTATTTGAATTGGCATTTAGCACTAGCATGTTATAAGTAGCATACACAGGTAGTATGTATGCTCCATGTTTGACACATGGAACAATGCCATTTGGTAACATCTCTGTCATAAGCTGTTATCCGTTTGACGGCGAAAGACTGCCATGTTTACTCATTTAAACGGCATGAAGTTTTTAGCATTATGCTTTTAGACATGTGCCGGATAGGCCAGAGCAAAGGTTGAGTCAGAGTGTTGTAAGTGTGCCAGGGCCATTTGGGACCTCTAGGCCAAAGTTTCCCTGGCCACTATCTTGGTGGCAAAGCAAACCGATGGGATTGGTGCACACAAGCTTGTGGTGTGACCACAAGCTTTTGAGTCTGGCTGCAAAGGATGTCCTGTGGCTCTCTGTGAGCTCCGTAGGCTTGGTGGTTTACCGTGGTAAAACAGAAACACTTTAAAGTCTATTGTCCGTTTTCCTTGGCCCTTTTGTCTTCTTTGCAACAATGCGACCGCGTGCCTCCAGTCTCATTCCCCACTTTCAGCGTCTTTCCCCTCTACTCTCGAGGTCCCTCCCTCTTATTTTCTTTCTGCCAAATGCAATGGCCTAGCCCCTATCCACCTGACTTTATTAGGAACCAATTAATCTTTTTGGTTAAGAGAGATAGTCTTTGTTGTCACAGCACTACATAGCTGGCTTTGGAAGGGTGTGGATATCTTAAAAGTGTAT
The DNA here is from genome assembly GCF_026213295.1 of Gadus chalcogrammus. Classification (NCBI taxonomy): domain Eukaryota; kingdom Metazoa; phylum Chordata; class Actinopteri; order Gadiformes; family Gadidae; genus Gadus; species Gadus chalcogrammus. The sequence goes on along the minus strand of NC_079421.1, from coordinate 22,703,897 downwards.
TTATCTGTGATTTGTTGTCAATGTTTGTATATACCATGACCAATGTGCCTCATGTCCCCAGCCCACCCAGTTGGACCTGAAGATGACCACAGTGTAAGGGGATAGTTGGTCAGGCTGGCTGTTTGAGGTGCAGAGGGGACGCCGCAAACCACGCCAGGTTTCTGACGGACAAAACCCCCGATACCTCCACTCGCCCCCCCTTCCCCCCCCCCCAATCATCTTCATGACTTCCCTTTAGTCTGGGCTACAGCAATGGTGACGCTTATTACAGAGCAGCTACACAAGCAGAGTTTGGAGGATCCTTATCAGAAGGCATTCTCCTTCAATGTCAACGTGGTAAGTGGCTGCAACCCAACTCTATGTTTCAAGGGGCCTCCTGCTCTAGAAAATAATAAAAAAGAATGATGGCAAAATGAAATTGATCAATATACTTGCATTTCAGCCGTTGCCTGTGGTTGGTTCTAGTCCGACAGTGTCTTTGAGCACGTATGGATCCACACCAGGTATGTGCAAGAAGAAATAAGCGCAGCATGTTTGGTGTTGATTTGATGAGATGATCTCACGGTAATCTCTGCATTCCCAGAGAGCAGTTTGGCCGCCTACCCGTCATGCAAGACCCATCTCCTAACCGCATCCTCTGCCCTGCGGCTCCCCGTCCCAGTGGGTGAGCCTCTGTATCAAACTCAAATCCCCAGCGCCTCCGTCACCAACCTGTCCTTCCCCGGTTCCCCCCCGCCGCCACCGAAGCGCCACTGCCGCTCGCTCTCCGTCCCAGAAGACCTCTCCTGTTGTCGTTCCACATGGCGCCCCAGCGCCTCCCGGGTCTGGACCCCGGTCAGGCATCGCTGCCAGAGCGGCAGCATGGCCAGTCTGGTGTCCGCCGCCAGCAGCTCCCTGCCCCTCTGCGGCCGCAGCTCCTCGGTCACCACCTCCTCCCTGCACTCGTCCTGCAGCCCCATGTTTGTGAGCCTGGCGTTGAATCCGGACTCCCCGACACCTTGGAGCTTCCCCTGGGACCCCTGTGACACACTGAGGGGTGCCTGCTCCACCTTCCTCCCTGCACCGTCCTCCTGCTCCTCCTCGCCCGCTCCGCCGGCGTCCTCGCGCTCGCTGCTCCAGCGGCGCTTCTCCCTGTCCCCCGTGCACACACAGGGCGCCTCCCTGCTGCTGCGGCTGCCCTGTGAGGCCTCCGGCCCCGCCGCCCCTTTAACCCACCGCCCCGCCACGGAGCAGCCAGCCCTCTCTCCAGCGCCCAGCTCGGCCTGCAGCACGCCCTCCTCCTCCAGGCGCGTCCCGCGCCCGGCCCTCCCACGATGCCACTCCCAGCCTTGCGACATGCGGAGGCCTTATCTGAAGAGACGCCACGACCCAGACATCCTGCCCTGCTCCAGGCCGGGCCTCGACTTCAGCAAGATGACTCAGGTGAGGAGGTGCTGGAAGGGTTTGTTACTTTGCTTTGGTTGACTTACTCAGTTTGTTTGTATGAGCCACTTACAGGGATGTCTCCAGTCTCTTTTCATGAAGTAACAGAAGGTCTACAATATGCAGTGTTCCCCCCCCCCCAAAAAAACATCTAGTTTTGGAAGATGAATGGTAAAAAAAGATGTGTCTCTTTCTGGTGCAGATTGGTACTGGGGAGTCCCTTGGCGCGGGGACTAATGTCAGCATGTTTGTGAGGCCTGCGCAGGGAGAGCGTCTCCCTGCCTTCTCCCCCGCAGAGCTCCTGGGACGGAGCAGCATCGGCCCGCTGAGCGAGAGCGAAGAGGACAACAATAAAAGAACAGGATCCCTAATGGATGGCGGGAACTTCTTTGAGCGAGATTGCACTGAACTGGACTTGAACCTAATTGAGGAGAACTGAACGGCCACTCGGTGCCTCCTCCTCCCCCCCCCCCCCCCCCCCCCCTCCCCCTCCCCCCCCCTCCCCCCCCCTCCCCCTCCTCCTCCTCCTCCTCCTCCTCCTCCTCCTCCTCCTCCTCCTCCTCCTCCTCCTCCTCCTTGACTTGACTTGACTGTGTACAGTCGACATGTTGACCACACATGTAACTGAACACGCACTATATGGCAGATTTTCTTTGTTTGGGAGCCGGCTGCCCTCCTAACGCACATGTTGAGATCCTTTTTTAGTAAGGAGAAATGCAGATATCAAAATACAATATTATCATCTTGAGCAAAAATCAATTAGCATTTCATAAGAATGTAATGGTGCCTGCCTATTCAGCAACCCATCAGCTACAAAGCACACACATTAATGTTGGGCACACAGTATTCTAGCTTATGGACCATAACGTGATTTAAGTCTTAATCAGGAAATGCTGTTTTATGCATCCTAATCCACATCACTAATGACTGGCGCACATTAATTAGGTGGATATTTTGTATACTACAACAGAAATAACCTGCACAGATGGCTTGAGCCAGCAGTAAATGAGCTTGCAAGACTGACTTGCTGTTCACATGCACTTCTCATTCTTGACCTAAGCCTAAAATGTTTATTTAAGACGCATGAAATTTAACTTGATACATTGTTGGGATGTTTTTGTTTTTTTTCCTCAGAAAGATGGTCATTGATGATTGCTGTATTGCTTCAAAAAGAGTGAATACATTCCAGATTGTCCCAGTAATTCAAAGACCGTCTATGTAAAACGAGCTCTTCAGAAGCACATCTAATCTAATGGCTGCTGTGCTGTCATGCATTTTATTTGACCCAGTGGCATACCCTATCATCAGCAAAGATTAACTTTGCTTAGCCTTTCTTGTAATAGAAAACGTATTACATGGAGGGGGCTCCCTTCATTTTTTTTGGAAATTAATGTAACTTTTGTCAACATTAATTACGTGTTTTATGCTATAGTTTATGTTGGTCATGCCTTAAGCTGTAAGGGCAGAATCCAAATGGTTTATTTTTGTTTGTGTTATTAAGTGTTCGAGTGGGATGTTATGAGTCTTTGGACTCTTTAACATCAATGCAATGACGGAGTTGCACATGCACTATAATAAACAATAAATTAGCCTATGCTGCAGTTTGATCCAATAGGGAACATTGTAAATACACGGTGTACAATATTGTGCCTATTCTGTGAGTTCTAGGGAATAAGAATCAAGAAGTGATGCTAAGTATTGGTGGCCTTTAGAGATGATTTTTTTTAATGCGTTTTCAAATGGATTCAAATTACACAATTTGTGTACAAATAAAGTTGAATAGAGAATGGCTTTCTCCATTTCATGTCCTGTTTTGTTCTAACAACCTCAATAGTAATTTGGCATATTCTCTCATGCAGCATTGTCGTAGCCTATCCAGCTGTAATCATTTTTATATACATTAATAGTGACATCTAGTGGTACAATTCTGCGTAGGTCGGATTTGCCAAAAAGTATCCAGTGTTGCAGACTCAACTACAACTTGCAGACAGCGTCTTTCTCAAACTTGTGCAATGTGTCTTGTCGAGGCCTTGTCGCCTGAACGTTAGATTTAAAGTTAAATCGACCCCAGGCATGAACACAAACCGGTTCATCCATTGCACCCCAAGATGAAAACTTTGCTAGAATCATTAAACTAGGTGTAAAGGACATCACACCGGCCCTTGTACTTCAGATCCCTGTCAGAGACGCTGCTCCGCCGTGAAGGCGGGGGCGCTCCTTCCAATCCTCGACCGCCTCTCCTCGAACCGGGTGACCTCCCTTCACACAAACGACTTCCTCTATTTTTATTTCATGGCGATCGGGAGAGAGGGAACACCGCCGACGCACGCACACTGTTTCAGCACTCCTCAAAGAGTTGAATCGGGGTAAATAATCCACTATTACCGCATGATCCGGTGACTCGGGCTCACGAATGCCACTCGCCGACACCCGCCTAGAAAGGTTTCCAACGTGCCCCCGTTGTTTGAGTGAGTCTAACACGTTAACGCAGGGTATAAATTAACATTGTAGCGCCACACTCACAGCGCTGATAACAACTCGGACGGAGACGAGGCTCCCGTTAGCCTGTCGCTCACACACACACTCACACACATACACACACACACACACACTCAGACACACATACACACGCACGGGCATGCTAGCTCACGTTAGCTAACCGTTAGCCGGGGTGCAAACGCTTCACTGGCTTCTGTTGATTACAATAAAACGAGAGGTGCTGTTACTTGCTGGTGGGTGTCCCCAGGGGTTTATTGATGTGTCGTGCTGCGGGGTGGTGATCATTAACCCTGGGGTGTTGGGAGAGCCAGCTTTAGCCTCAGCGTTAGCCTAAGCGTTAGCTCCATGCTCTGTGTAAAAAAGTTTAACAACTTAATGCTAACAACACGTCTGAAAGGAGTTTGAGGTTGATTCGGGTCCGAACTGATGCATAGTGGTGTGATGTTTGGATTCCGTGTGGGAAACCCTGGTTATCGGCGTACTTGGTACTTTTTTTTCCCGGGTTATTAGTTTTTTTTTTTACACACAGGTTTTAGCCTTCGCGCTACTAAGTTTTGGAGCTAACGCTAGCCCGTTTAGCTTCGTTGCAGACTAACGGGTGCATCGCTCAACAGTCGTAGTTTTTTAGTTTGTTTTTAACTAAAGTTAAAGTAAGTTGAGCTGTGTTTGATTTGTGTGTCCGTTATTTATGCTGTTGTGCGTTATTGGATGGTGATCGTCAGCGATGTTCCGCCAACTTTGTATTCATGTTTTTCTATTACGGTGAAGTGGGGCTGTGAGCGGCTTTAACTCCGCCAGGACATGCATACTAACGTTACTTCTGTTTAAAGTTGAATAAAGTAACGAATACGGGGTAGATGTGGATACTATTATGTATTTAAGCAACAACCGCTTCCTAGATTGTATCTTTGACCAAATGATGACTTTATTTCCATAATTTCTGTTACCAGGGCAAACTGGACTGTAAGCTCCTTGGCACAGGGACATTTCCAGGACTGTTTTGCTGGTAAGTCCGAGTGGTCTAAGAAGTATGCATAGGTGGGCACTTCTTATGGATTCTTACTGAAAGTCTCTATTTAATAGCATGGTGTGTCTGTGAGGGTGTGCAGATAATGTGGTTTTCATATTCATGTTCTTGTCAATTTGGAAACAAAAGATAATGTTGTTGCTGCAAACTGGAATTTGCGTATCTAAAGTATCTCATTGTTTCGTTCGTTTTCAGGTGTAGTTTAGCGGACCGCATTGGAGTTGCCTATCTTGGATTTGGATTTGTCCTATTCTGCTGTGTCCTGGGTTAAGACTATATAGTCTATGGCTCTGATGGACAAACACAAAGTGAAGCGCCAGAGACTGGACCGTATCTGTGAGGGTGAGTTTTCTCAATCTCTCAACAGAAAAATGTGTAGTACTCCATAGAAGCACAGTCAATGCAATGTTTATTATATGGTATAAAACAGCTATGCATATTGGATACAATGTTTATGATTATAGTACTGAATAGTTATAAACAGTGTTTGGTCATGGTCCAATCATTGTACAGATACATTTTTTTATCCATTTTTTTTTATGCATTTATGTAAAACGTCTTGGAGGAAACATTTAGAAATTCCACCTATTGCACTTAAATAAGCTATTTCTTGAGAACCATACAGTGTGGCATATAATCTTGCTTTAGGATATCTGTTAATGGTGAATGGGTGGCACAAAAAAGCCGAACGCCATATAATAATGATGAGTGAAGTTCTTTTAGACACGTGAACTTCATTAAGGCCATTTATCTCCCATATACAATGTCCCCATTTACAACATAAGCTGAGGTTTGCAGAACACTTTACCCAATTTCCACAAGCACAGAAGGGAGACTGCACATTTGACATTATACAGCACACATTGGACAGCAAATTAACTACAGCACCAGCTAAGACGACCACTTGCTATGCTTGCTGACCTATTAAACCCAATTTAAAGGAAATATGAACATTTTAAAGCATTGCTTTTTCTGGCATGTCACAACAGTTGATTCTGCAATGCAAGCGACCCCCAGAATGTATTTTTCCCTAGGAAAATTATATAGACTAGCATATATATTTTTATTTATTGAGTTATTACTCAAGCTACCTCAAATAGATAGAATGCCTGTACTTTTCATTCAACTATTTTTTATATCTATGGAATAACCTATATTCGATTAATTGCAAAAATGTTGAATTTGTATTCATCATGCAACAGTCTGCGTTTTAGCTCTATGAAAACCTCAGTGGTGGCAGTATGTTCTATTTTAATTATGTTGTACCATACCAAACCACATCAAAATCATTTTTCCTAAACAGCGTTGAGACTTGGAAGTGTTGTTTGTGGACCGTACGCCCGAGCGGCTGTAATCAGAGAGACTAATCGGTGGGCTGGTCCACTGGGGGCGCATGCTTTGTTTTATCACCAGGCAACTACCTGTGTGTGCTGCCTGTGTGCCTCCCGTGGTTTACATGTCTCCCTCAAAGCAATATTGGGTAGATCGCAATAACTAAAATACAATTGAGTGATGGATAAATGTATAGTGAGTTTTTAATTGTGTTCCTTGTCTCGTGCGTTATTGAATTAGACATTTAATTACAGACTTGCATGTGTGCAGAATGCCTCTGTTAGCCTCCTGCTCTGGGGACAGGATACGGGATGCCGTTTGTTGTGAAGCGTGACGTATCTAACCGTTCCTTAACAGGCAGGCTCAAATTGGGATGAATGGTGCTGCCATAGCCCTGTAGTCTATGTGATGTTATAGACTAATAATGAGCGGTTTGTCGGGGGTGGGTGTGGTTGTTAGGCTGGGGGTGTGGCGGCGGACGGCTCGGGTCAAGTTAAAGAAATAAGAATCTAATTTTGAGTAAAGTATTTAATACGTCTGGCCCGTACAGCATGCTGCAACTGTTTTAAATGTGTTTTGTGTTCTTATAATTCCCTTGAGTACCCATTACGCTGCCAAAGAACTCAATGTGACGCCCCAATCCCATTGTGATGTTAGAAATAATACTTAATTTCTGATCGCACATGCCCTTTGTCTAGGTCAGATTTTTTTTTTTCAGTGAAATGCCGTAGGAACATACACAAGATAATCAATAATTAAGATCAGCAGGGAATAGCATTATTTTTTTGTGGTGGAATTGTCGCATATGTATGCACTCCCAACTCTTTAATAGGTCCAAACGTTCCTTTAATTGCAGAGTGGTAGTGGTATGCTATGTCGGCTGCCTTGTGTTGAGAGGCTATGCACCGGGCTCCATCTGCCAAGAAACACGAAGTCAGAGCACCCTGATCGACCCGTGTTGCTGATATTTATCACTGCGAGGCCCTCCACGTGTAGACCCCCCCCCCCCCCCCATGTTATCCATTGACGTGTGTTTTGATACATTAAGCAGTCATTTATTCAGAGGATGCAGGATTATATTGGGGCGCTGGTAACCGCATCATTATCTACACGGCCTGCCGGGGAATCCTTAATATGTCACGGCCACAGTTTTCAATCCGAGCAAGAACCGGGATTTATTTTAGTAAAACGTAATTCTTGCTGGTAACGCTTGTTAAAAAAAAAATAATCGGTCTTTCGATACCAAAAAAAAAAATTGTAAAAAAAAAAAAATCCACTCAAAGACGGCAGGTATTTTATTGCCCCCCCAAAAAAATCAATGTTAAGAGTGTGTTTGAAGTGGTGTGGCTCGGGCATAATGGAGAACTAAAATGGAGGGAACGGTCGGGGAGTCTCTGGAGACGAGCTGGAGGGAGAGGAAGAGGTGAAGGGTCGCGGCCGCAGCTACAGGGAAACAGGCCAGCTGTCTCTTTAAAAAACGACAACAGCCAAACCGCCCTCGCTCGCAGACTGGTTATGCTAATGAGGTTATTGCTGGTTGGCTGGCCTTCAATGGAGGACCCTGTGATTGGAGGCTGGCTCTGGGGGAGGGGCTGGGTGTGGATGACAGCTGGGATCCAGCCAGCCAAGAACAGTCTGACAGAGAGAGGGGGGAAAAAAGAACGATAGAGGGAGAGCAAGGCCACAGAGAGAGTGAGAGAGAGAGAGAGAGAGGAAGACAGGCCGACTGACTTCATAATGCAAGGTTCGGTGCTTGTATGTTTTTAAAATGTGTCTTTGAAGCTATGTTTGTACAGCGATCGGCTGTGGGCGTAGGGCAGCGGCCGTGTGTGCAGTTTCCTTTTTCTGCTCGCTGCGTTTGTGCGTGTGTGTGTGTGCGTGTGTCGATGTAGCCGTTAAAAAGGAATTGAATTACTGTGTGTGTCTGGGTGGAGTACTGCTGCTTGCTGCATTATCATCATTCCCTGCCCCTCCCCCTCCTTCTTCCTTTCTGCCTTTTGCTTTCTCCCCCTCGCCCGCTCGCTCTCTCATATTCCTCCCACCATGGCTGGAGGAAGAGAGGGGAGGAGGGAGGCAGCGGGTGGTGGGTGGGAGAATGAATGAATCACTGAATGAATAGCATTGTGTGCGCCGCCATGCTTGTGCTTTGTAGGCCTCAAATATGTCGGCGTCTTTCACTCGGGCTCTCTGTGCGTATGCCTACTTGGATATTTCCAGGGCTCGTATCATTTTTTCCGGCGGTGGTTTCCTTTGTCTGGCCGTGTGCGCCGAGCCCGGTGGTTCAGCGTAGGGAGTGTTCATTAAACAAAGCTCTCCCAGACCGAGTCTCCTGGTGCTAGCTATGACTTGCCCCAACAAACGGAGTGCACCGTATTGTTCATCTACGCGACGGTAACGGGCCAGTGGGCGTGCTGCTGTGTGCGAGTGTGTTGCTCTGCCTTTCTTACCTCGCACTGTGTGTGTGTGTGTGTGTGTGTGTGTGTGTGTGTGTGTGTGTGTGTGTGTGTGTGTGTGTGTGTGTGTGTGTGTGTGTGTGTGTGTGTGTGTGTCGGTGTGCATTTTTAAGTGTTCTTACGTCAGAGGAAGTATTCACAAATATTTGTTTTCCCCCCCCCCTGCTGCCCTCCCTCGGGCCAGCTCTGCTCCCTCCTCCTCCCCTTTACCACGGTTACCTCTGGCTCCTCGTCCACGCAAAGCACCCCCCCCCAGACGTAGCAGTAGGACATTTTCTTACATCGGTTGTGCTTTGCCACACCATGCCCCAGCGAGTCCAAAACGCGCCGATCTCTTTTTAAAGGATTTGAGTGTTTCTCTGTCCACTGGCCGCCTCAGATTAACGATTAACTTGGCCGCGATGCGTGCCCAAAAACGTCCGTCTTTCGGTAATGCTGTGATTCGGTATGTCGTCACCGTCTCTAGCTGATCGCACACATGTGCTGCACAGAGGGATGTACCACTGCAGCTGCCGACGCTGTGTGTGTGTGTGTGTGTGATTGATTGTGTGTGCGTGCACCTGGTTTTGTTTTGTTTTTTTCTACGGGGAGTGGGTTGTTTTGAGTGTCTGTCTGTGAGTGTGTGGGGGGGGGTATATGTGAGAATTTGGGTCATGACTCAGACTGCCGTGAACCAACCACCACCACCACCACCGTGACATTTTCTGTGCACCCCTCCCCCGTTCCTCACACTCCACCCTCTCCCCGACCCTCCCCCACTTCCCCCCGCGCCCCGCTCCCCCCGCGCCCCGCTCTCACACGGTGACTCGGCCAGGTTTCTCTTTCTTCCTGTGCTGACACTGCTTCTGCGTGCCGTCATGGTTCTTGCTCTCGTCTAAATCGCTCACGGCCACGCTTGCACTACGCCATAGTATGCAAGCCTAGGCGCTAGATGCCAGGAAGCCGTCGCCCCCCCCCCCCCCCCCAGACGCCATCGCAGATTCAGTTACAGCACTGCATTAATGCTACCATAGAGGGACCACCGCCAGATGCACACACACTCACCCAGGGTTTTACCTTGTTAGTTATCAAAGCAGTTATTGCATGTTAGGTATTGGGCAGAATTGGGTTGCTCTGAATGGTCTGTGTCCTCCGTGTGGCCGTTGGTGTTGTGGGGGGGTTACCCATAAGGCTCAGGGCCTCCCTGGTCCAGACAGATATGGAGACGGATAACGGGCCTTGCAATGTGTGCCCTGGTCTTTGAGGTATTTTTCGCGTGTTGTTGATAAGGCGTCTCAGGCGCGTCACCACGGCTCCTAACCGCCCTGCCCCCCCAGGCATCCGCCCCCCTATCCTGAACGGGCCCATGCACCCCCGGCCGCTGGTGGCGCTGCTGGACGGGCGGGACTGCACGGTGGAGATGCCCATCCTGAAGGACGTGGCCACGGTGGCCTTCTGCGACGCCCAGTCCACGCAGGAGATCCACGAGAAGGTGAGCGCCGCTCAGCGCCCCGGTGAGCGCTGCTCAGCGCCCCAGTGAGCGCTCTGGGGCGCTGTTCAGACCTGTCCCCTGGATTACCTGGAGAGCGTTTAAATGCCACTTTTGACTGGGCCCGCAAAGGCCAACCATGACGGCTGAGTCCCCGTCTGGGAGTGAACTGTTTGACCTGCCTTTATTTAAACCGCCTGTTGAATAGTTAACCGTTTGATTGTAGCAATGTACACTCGCGTCAAAGCGTTTTAAATAGGATTTTAATGTTATGTATGGACATCATTTCGGTACCTCATTTCATAAGACTATTGATCCATTTAGTGCATCATAATTAAGCCTATTTTTGGTAGGTTTCTAGCGATCATTGCTATTTTTTCCAAATGTGTTTCCTTAGAATTTATTTATAGCTTGTTTACGAAGCAAAAGAAAACGAGTTGATCTTCCTGGAGGCTGTCAATCTAATTTGGTCCCGCCTTAGTCTATTACCGTAACAAAGTCAGTATTATAACCCACGACATGACTCCAAACACACACCAATAGCTCCCCGTGTACAGGTGCTTCTATCAAATGAATTCTACAACGTGTGTGTGTGTGTGTGTGTGTGTGTGTGTGTGTGTGTGTGTGTGTGTGTGTGTGTGTGTGTGTGTGTGTGTGTGTGTGTGTGTGTGTGTGTGTGTGTGTGTGTGTGTGTGTGTGTGTGTCCCTCCAGGTGCTGAACGAGGCAGTGGGCGCCCTCCTGTACCACACCATCACCCTGTCCAGAGACGACCTGGACAAGTTCAAAGGCCTGCGCGTCATCGTGCGCATCGGCTCTGGCTTCGACAACGTGGACATCAAAGCGGCCGCTGAGCTCGGTGAGGGCGCCGTTCCCCCCCACACACACACGCGGGGGGCCCCTGACTGGGGTCCTAGTGTCTGTTATCACCCCCCCCCCCCCTCTTCCAGTGGGGTATTCTGATAGAGGCATCATGGGGGGATCAGTTGTATGCAGAGGTTGTGATGGATGGTTTTCCTGTCATGTCCTGGAAAGCGTGTTTCCACACTACGACCTGGGCATATCAACACATTGAATCAATGCAGACCTCTAGAAGTGAACATTTTTAGAGGCATACCATACAGATCATTTAGGGTTAGGCATCTCGCTAAGGGATGACTAAATCGGTAGACTGCGAATATTGAGGTTTACACCCACAACCGTTTGGCTTGGTGTAATCCACCCTAACCAGTAGATTACTGTTCCTCATACTGACCGGGTACAACATGGCTCTCTAGACACCAATGGAAGTTTCATTTAAGGAAAGCCCCTCTTTTACCACCAGCTGTGAGTGATTAACACTACAAGCAGCTTCAAAATCTGCCCTGTGACCTGGTGACCTCAGAAGTCCTTGTGTCCACCCAGATGACTCCTGGTTCGACCGGCCTATCCAGTGGACTGTAGCAAATGAAAGGCTTATCTATCCATCTTACATCGGGGGGGACGGGGGGGACGACGACACTGCAACATGTGAAGTCACAGGCCAGGCCAGGGCAGATTATGGAACCTCTTGTAGTCACTATCACACCTGGTGATATGGTAGGTGCTCTTCAACGCTGCTGCAGGGAAGATTTGGGAGTTGCAAAACAAAATAGCAAGGTAGAGCAGAAGAGGGCAAGATTTTGAAACTAGACCCCCTAAAACAGTTCCCCAGCCTCCGTGCTCCCTTCCTCCCTACGTTTCTACGCCAGTGAAACGTCTTTCAAGTGTTTCACGGACCTGTGATTGACATTCATCATGGATTCTCTGAACCAATCAGTGAAAACGTGTCCGAATGGGTCGGTAATGAGCCGGGAGTGGTCTAGAATCTAAATGACCTCAAACAGGCAGGCGGAGTCAGCCTGAAACAGATATCCACACGCATCCCCCCTCTACTGTCTGACGGACGGCTCCATGAGGAGCTCCGGGTCCTCCCAGCAGCCCCCTGAAGCCTGCCTCTCCCCCCCCCCCCCTCCAGGCATCGCCGTGTGCAACGTGCCGGCGTCCTCTGTGGAGGAGACGGCGGACACGTCGCTGTGTCTGATCCTCAACCTGTACCGGCGGGTCACCTGGATGCACCAGGCGCTGCGCGAGGGCACCCGCGCCGCCAGCGTGGAGCAGATCCGGGAGGTGGCCGGGGGCGCCGCACGCATCCGAGGGGAGACGCTGGGCATCATCGGACTGGGTGAGTCACGACTACTGGTTATAGAGCACATTGAACCGAACAGGGTGGACCCAAAGGGCTTAACCATCCGAGGGGAGACGCTGGGCATCATCGGACTGGGTGAGTCACGACTACTGGTTATAGAGCGCATCGAACCGAACAGGGTGGACCCAAAGGGCTTAACAAACAAGACGCTGACAATAGTACAACAGCTATAGTAATGTATCATGGAGACATCAGGGGGAGAAAGGAAAAGATGGTAGATGAAGCCTTGGGAGTCTTAAAGTTGGTCTTAAAGCAGTCAATGGTGGGAGAGGACTTGATATATAAAGGAAGGGCATCCAGAGTTTGAGGGCAACCACAGAAGGCCCCATCACCCTTGGGTTTAAGGCGTGTATTGGGGATACTGGGTGCTGACTATCCCCAATCTTCTCTCTGAAGGTTCTGTGAGGAAGACCTAATTGACCTTGGAGCGCGGTAGGGGATTAATAGGTCACCTGTATACCTGGGTGCCATACCAGTGAGGGACTAAAGAGTGCCTGGTGATGTTAGTGCTGTTCTATGAACATCCTTACTGTGCTGGAGCTGATATATGGCTGTTTCTCTTTCTAAAGACAAATGTTTTCGGATAAAAGCGTCCGCTAAATGCCCTGAATGGACACGGTACCGCTGGGAACTTCTCGGTACCTCACGATTTAAATCCTTGCTTCCTTCCTTGATTCTTGGGGTCACTATTCGATTTAAAAGTGATTCTTGTTCAGTAAATGGGGGTTCTTATTTCAGGATCTACTCCATTCCGCTGTCGGTCAAATTATGGCATAAAAGTGTAATTATTCTGTGGGTTTTATATTTGACGAAGTCATATCAACTGACGGTAATACTGTTGACACTCAAATGCAAACCTAAACCATGAAGCATCGATTTAATCTATTTTTGGAAATTCGCAATCATAGTAGATAAAGAAATTTGATTCTTACGTAAATGAATTATCTTCCTCCACTCTAGAGAGTGAACGCTATGGAGGGAAGTGCACTCTGACACTCAAAGTGCACTTCCCTCCTTAGTCCGATGCTTTCCTCTGAAGCCACAGCCCCAAGTGGTTCCTCAATCTCCTCTTGTGTTCTTCATGCTTTGGTGACCCAACACTATTAAGTACTCTCCTTGGTCCCTGCCCCTCCCCTTTTCGTCCTGCCCCTCCCCTTTCTCCTTGGCCCCTCCCCTCCCAGGTCGCGTGGGCCAGGCGGTGGCCCTCCGCGCCAAGGCCTTTGGCTTCGGGGTGATCTTCTACGACCCCTACCTGCCCGACGGCGTGGAGCGCTCCCTGGGCCTGCAGCGCATGGCCACCCTGCAGGACCTGCTCATTCACTCGGACTGCGTCTCCCTGCACTGCAGCCTCAACGAGCACAACCACCACCTCATCAACGACTTCACCATCAAACAGGTGAGAGAGCCCCCCCCCCCACCTCACCGTCACACAGGTGAGGTGAGAGAGCCCCCCCCCCCACCTCACCGTCACACAGGTGAGAGAGCCCACCCCCACCTCACCGTCACACAGATGAGAGAGCCCCCCCCACCTCACCGTCACACAGGTGAGAGAGCCCACCCCCACCTCACCGTCACACAGGTGAGAGAGCCCACCCCACCCCCACCTCACCATCAAACAGGTGATGGCTGGAGGGCAGGTGGTTGTATTGGGCCCCCGGTGGCTCACCTGGGGTCTCACTGGGCAGAGAGCATACCATTAGGGCCCAGTTCTTCCGGCAGCGACCCGGGTTCGATTCCAGCCGTTGGTCATTTGCTGTTTGTCCTCCCCTCTGTGTCTCCTATTCCTTCCTGTCTAACTCTCAATGAATGAACTCTGTTATGAATAAAGCATAATAATGCAAAAAGAAAACAGTTGCATAGCTTAAATTATGATGAGAAGATAAAATCCTAGATTGATCAATTGGATACATTTGTTAAATGACGTTAATACAATCCAGTCGATCATTAAGATCTTAATCCGGGAAACGGTGTGATTGTAGGTATCACCTAGACCGAACATACAGATTCAGTCCTTTCCATAAGGCCTCTTCTGCCGTTGAGACCGTTGAATGGTTTGACCGTCTCGGTGTGTCTGGTTGCATCACGCTCCCTCCCCCTAACCTCAACGCGGGCTCTGCCTCTGTGCTGCAGATGCGTCAGGGGGCCTTCCTGGTGAACACGTCCAGAGGAGGGCTGGTGGACGAGAAGGCGCTGGCCCAGGCCCTGAAGGAGGGCCGGATACGAGGGGCCGCCCTGGACGTCCACGAGACGGAGCCCTTCAGGTACCTCCAGCCGGCACCTCACCCATGATGCACTCTGTTTTATCAAGTCACTGGAAGGGGAAGCTACTGCAATGTAATTGTTTAATGATATTAATCTGGTGGGACTGATGATAAAGCTAATATAAATGAAGTTAGGCCTTGTTATGTTAATATTTGATTGGGTGGAAGTCGTTGAGCCACACACAGCCCCTCACCGTCCCTCACCGCGCTCCGTCCCTGCAGCTTCTCGACAGGCCCGCTGAAGGACGCCCCCAACCTGATCTGCACCCCCCACACGTCCTGGTACAGCGAGCAGGCCTCGGTGGAGGCCCGCGAGGAGGCAGCCCGGGAGGTGCGCCGGGCCATCACCGGTAAGACCCCCCCCGCTCCGCCTGAACGCCCTGTCAGCCCAGGCTGCTCTCCGGAGACGTGAGGGCCTGCTGAGGGCCCTGAGCCACAGCATTAGCGTAGCCTCATCGTTAGCATAGCCTCATCGTTAGCATAGCCTCATCGTTAGCATAGCCTCATCGTTAGCATAGCCTCGTAGTCCAGAGCGCCGTAGCCCTCGTGTGGCTCATGAGGTAGAGCTGGTCGGCTGGGGACCGGAAGGTTGCTGGTTCGATCCCCGGCTCCTCCTAGCGGAGTGTCGAGGTGTCCCTGAGCGAGACGCCTCACCCTGACTCCTCCTGACCAGCTGGCTGTCGCCCAGTGGGGCTGACTCCGCCGTCGGTGGGTGGATGTGTGCACGAATGGTCGACTGTGAGGCAGTATTGTGAAGCGCTTTGAGAGGCCACTGGTTAAAGAAGCGTTGTAATAAATACAGTCCATTAACCGTTTATTGTTGAGCTGCGCTGAGCCAGCGTCGTTAGCGTAGCCACAATGCCTAGCCACAATGCCTAGCCACATCGTTAGCATAGCCGTTAGCTTAACCACATTGTTAGCGTAGCAACAACGCCCAGTCACAACGTAAGCATAGCCACTACGTTAGCTTAGGCACATTGTTAGCATAGCCACAACGTTAGCTTAGCCACAACGTTAGCTTAGCCACAACGTTAGCTTAGCCACAACGTTAGCGTAGCCTCGTTGAACCGAAGGCCGGGTCCCTGAGTGCCGCCTCTTCCCCTCCCGCCCGCAGGCCGCATCCCCGACAGCCTGAAGAACTGCGTGAACAAGGAGTACCTGATGGCCGCCTCGCAGTGGCCCAGCATGGAGGCCGCCGCCGTGCACCCGGAGCTCAACGGAGCTGCGGCCTACAGGTACGCCCGGAGCCCGGACCGCCTGCATGCCGCGCCGCCCCCCGACGTGTTCCAACAGCAGTGAGGACCGCTAGCAGCGCTAACTGAACAAGAGGTCCGCTCGGCTTGCTAACTGCCCCCTAGCAGCACACACCTCCCCTGCCCCCGTCGGCGGGGGCGGGGGAGGACGGCCCCCTATGTGGGTGTCTTAATCTATTCATAACGGAGGGGGTATCTCACCGCTACCTTCTCTTAGATGGTACTTTCTTCCCTCTGAAGACACTCGGCTGTCTGACTCCTCCGCTCCGACGGAGCTGCTTACTGCGGTGTAACACAGCTGCTATGCGTCGGTCGTGTGTTTGTGAGGTTGTTAAGACGTGCCTTAAGTCTCGGCACCGCAGGACATTAATAATTATGCTGACTCAAAGGGACAGCACAGCCCCCCTCCGGTCCCTCTGTGATAGCGTGTCTCTCTCCCGCCCGTCCGTGTTGTGGGATACCGTGGTCAGATTTCGACACGGCCGTAGGAACTCAAAGCTTCATTATGCACGTAGGAGGTCTAAACTAAAACCAAGACGCTCACGTCTTTGTCAGACTGACTCCCACTTCCAGTCGGTGCTGCTGATGTAAGGTCGTCCTGCACACGCTGGTTGACTAGTGGCCAGGTGGTTTGTCCGTGTCCAGTGGGTAGAGGGCGGTCGACCGGCGCTCTGAGCTCTCGGTGAACCCTGCATGGCTCCACTGTGGAGGAAGGAAGCCTTGACCACAGCCGTCTCTGACGGACGCAGCGTCGAGGGAGGGCAGACTAGACGGGGACTGTAGAGAGCGTATTACAATAGCACTGATTTTCCTTTAGAAGCATATTAGCCCTCACCAATGTACCCATGTCCCATTAACCCGTCGATGTAACCCTAGTGGTCCCTGTGTTTATTAGTGTATGCATGTAGTTGTAGGTAGTACTAGAAGTGGTTTGAGCAATGAAAAGTGGTTGCTCATTTAACAGCTATTGCTTACGCTTTACACTTAATAGTGTCGGCTTTCTCATGCCAGCGGGGTTGCTGTGACAAGCGACCATCATATACTGTGACAGTACATTGATATGGTAATGAAAGCACCACATTCCTGTTGATGGCAAACATAGAAGCCTTTTTTTTATTTTCGCAAAATATCTTAATGTAATTTAAAGCATGTGACAAGACAGATTTTTGATTAACCTGTGTCTTCAATGAGAAGTTCAAATCCTGTAACATCTCTTCCTCTGTCTTTCCATCTGTCTGTCTCTCTGTCTCTGTCTGTCTCTCTCTCTGTCTGTCTCTCTCTCTGTCTCTCTCTGTCTCTCTGTCTCTCTCTCTGTCTCTCTCTGTCTCTCTGTCTCTCTCTCTGTCTGTCTCTCTGTCTCTCTGTCTCTCTGTCTCTGTCTCCCTCCCCCTCTCCCTCTCTGTCTCAGATTTCCTCCGGGTCTGATCAGCGTTGCGGGGGCCGGGGTGGGGGTGGAGGGTCTAGTCCAGGGCTCCCTGGCCCACGGCATCGCCCCAGTCTCCCACCCCCCCCACGCCCCCTCCCCAGGGCAGCCCACTAAGGCCGAGGCCGACAACAGAGAAAACCCCTCCGACCAATAGCCCCCTCCGCCGCGTCAACACATTCCGTTGCCCCTGGAAACCAGCCCCCCCCCCCCACCCTGAGCCACGCCCCCCCATGCCAAGCCCTGCCCCCCCTCCCCCCCACCACAACACCTTCCATCTACATCAGCAGCCCCTCCCTCCAGTACATTGACATTGGTGGCACTGGTTGGATACAATTGGAAATGCACCATCCCCACCAAATCCCAGTTCCTCCGAAGCCGTGGCCCCGCCCACATCCCCTCCCCTCCGTGACCTCACGTCCTGTCCCTCCTCCTCTCCCCCCCTCCCCCCCTCCCCCAACCATCCAGCCAGCCCTTCATCAGTCCTTCACAACGTCAGCAATAACTCTTTCTCAAGGATGATTGGATTGGTGTGTTTCCTTTTTAGTCTGCTGGAGATGTTTTAATCGGGAGAGGAGCCTTTCCTTCCTCCTGTCCATCTTTCATGGTTCTTGCTGTTCGGTCTGTTTTTTTTTTTTTTTTCATTTTTTTTTTTTTGTACAAATAGCATTTCTGAAGGTTTTCCTGGGCCGCGCCCGGCTCCACGCCTCTATTAGCTGAAGGCTGGGGGGGAAGGCCCGCTCTGTCTGTCTGTCTGTCTGTCTGTCTGTGTCTGTCTGTGTGTGTGTGTGTGCGTGTGTGTGCACGTTCATGGGTAATGTTACTGCCATTTATTTTCTCTTTCATTTATTCGCCCCCAATCTTTGCTTTTGTTCTCTCCCTTCCCGCCATGTGTGTGTGTGCGCGTCAGACACCTGCCGGTACACACACACACACACACACACACACACACACACACACACACACACACACACACACACACACACACACACACACACACACACACACACACACACACACACCCTCCACACAGAGCTGTGCCCCCCCCTCTGAGGTCCCTCTGATTGGTCCCCCCATGCCACTGTGATTCTTGCTATCATATATGTTATCATCGAGCCCCCCCCTCTCCCGACGGTCCTAAATCAGACTTTTCCCGGTGTTTACGGGGTGAGCGTCGCCCCTCACGCCGCGCAGCGCCTCCCCTGCCCCGTTGTTTACAAGACCAGCCACCGGGGGGTGCACGGCCACCGGGGGCCACCAGGGGGCCACCGGGGGGCGCACGGCCACCGGGGGGCCACCAGGGGGCCACCGGGGGGCGCACGGCCACCGGGGGGCCACCGGGGGGCAGCACCTGAGCAGGCAGAGCCAGGTCCGAGGTCCGAACGGGCTCCCAGGGGCCCCCCCGACCCGCTATAACCGCTTCCTTCGTTTCCCCCCTAGCCCCCCCCACACCCCACATATCGGCTGGGCGGTGACCTCTGACCTCTACCAGCCCTCAAAAAATGATTAAAAAGGCTGTTACTGACTGTATCGCGTCTTCTGTGTGTGTGTGTGCGTGCACGTCTTGTGTGTGCGTGCACGTGCTGTGTGCACGCTGGCTTCCTCGCCCTGTCTGGATAACAAGGTTGTCTTTCCAAAGGACCCCCCCCCCCAGGAGCCACTCATCCCCACCCCCACCCCCCCTATCTAGTACCTCAGTAACAGATATTGAATGTACCATGCATACCCATTTCTTCCTTTTCTATGTGTATCTATATATAGACTTATCTATATATGGATATATGAATCATCTTAACCGGAATGGTTCTAGAAGAGCAGTAGCATTGGTCATCCATCTAAAGAGTAAAGACGAGCAGGTTGATGGTAAAGGCTCCCCTGAATCAGACCGTGTGGGGCGCGGCGTGTGGGTCCCCTGAAGTGATTATGGTTTAAAAATAAATAAGAACATGGCTCCTGTTTTCTGTTTCTGTACGTTGTTGAAAATGAGCACAAATGCGTTGGGACGATGTTCCCTGCACTCAGCTGATATCAACACGTCTCCGGCGCGCTGCGTCTCCACAGCCGGGGGGAAACCGGGGAAAAGAAAAAAGGACAAAAAAAAGAGAAGGCTGTGAGGATGTGTGTGTGGGTGCGGTCTGCTAGCTGTCGTATAAAGAGCTCTCGGGTTAGACGCTGATCTCCTTCTGTTGGCTCGGCTCCTGTCATTGCCCCATGCCGCTCTAGTGCATGTGAGTTGTATTTTCTGTAGGGCAGAGGCTGTTTGCTTAATGAAATCGGTGTACCTTCGTCGTCTCCCCCCCCCCCCCTGCCCTCCCAGCCAGTGTTTGAGTCCCCCTCTTATCGCCATGCTGTGATGGTGAGTCCCAGTGATGTATAGTTTTCCCTCAGAGTCTATGAGTGACATGGAGGGGCGTCTGTGTCCTGAGATTTTAGACTCCCATGTCATGTGATGAGTATATATTTTTAAAAATAACTCCCATATAGTTTGGAATATGCGCATAATAGTAATCTTAAATTTGCTGTTGACTATGATGATAACGTTTTTTTTTTTTTTCAGTTTCAGCAGTGCACTGTGTTTATGAAATCCATTTTACTTATATTGTAGACGTTTGTTTTTTTGTATTTGCTTTTGGGTTCCACATGTTGACCTTTGGGTTTCAAATGTTGACCTTTGGGTTTCACATGTTGACCTTTGGGTTCCACATGTTGACCTTTGGGTTCCACATGTTGACCTTTGGGTTCCACATGTTGACCTTTGGGTTCCACATGTTGTACTGAGACATTTCAGAGGAATAAGATCTCCCCCTGTGATACTTTTATTTCTCCCCCCCCCCCCCCCCCCCTCCCTTCTCAGTTTGTCTGTTGGTTTTCCTTTTTAATATATAAATATATATATCCTAGCGTAGCTGCCCTATCCAGACGCTGTTCTCTGGGCCTTATCCTTCCCTGTTAGCGTAGCTACGATAGCATGTCGCCATGGAAACACTCACTGCCTTAAAACAGTTGACCAGAGTAGGCTGGGCCAAGTAAGGAGACGCAGGCAGTCAGTCAGTCAGTCAGTCAGTCACGAGGTGTTCGGACCCACGGACGCCTCCCGGCCCCCCCCCCCCCCACCACCCGCCAACACATCCAGACGGACAGTTACATTTGACTTTGGGGAGGCGGGGGCTGCAGACCCACCCCAACACCGTGGGTCTGAGGACAGGTCGAGGGGGGCTGTGTAGACGCAATCTTGGACCCCCCCCCCCCCCCCTCACCATGCCAACTCCCAGCGGTGGCGGGCCGTGCTATCCCGATACCGCAACCCCCCCCGGCCCCGCCCTCAGGGGGGGGCCGGCCACACCTCGTGTAGAAAAGAGCGGAAACACAATAATGAATTGGACAGAATTGGTCACTTTCTCTCTATCTCTCTCTCAGGGTTCAAATGCACACATCCCCCCCCCAGTCACACCCACCCCCCTTATCTCCCCGCAGTCCGCCCTCAGAATGTAGACCTGCTCCCCCCCACACAGCCCCCCTCCCCCCCTGCACAGTGAGTTTTGTATGTTAAAGGTCTTTTTAGGTTTAGTTTTATTTTATTTTTTCTTATCTTTTATTTTTTTCTTCCCTCCCGTTTTTCTTTCGCACTGAAGTCGAACCATCTTAACAAAGAATGCGTGATTGAGTGAATGTTTATCGTGACTGTATTGTCGAAATTGGGAAATGTATTTCTACAACATGTGAACATGCCCCCCCCTCCCTTCCCCTCACTCTTGTTGTGAATTAATTGATTTTCTTTTTTCTTTCACCAGATTGCAAAAACCACAAAAGCGATTAAAATTTGTCCTGTATCTAGACTCTTAAGCTTTATTTTTGTTTTGTTTACTTTTTTATTAGAAACAATCATGTTTGTGATGGTAACTTCCGATGGTAAACTCCACACCGTATTTTAATAAAATCCTAAAAAATAGCCCTTTCTCTCGTGGTTTCTTCCTCTCGGGCTGCTCGTGTTTCCATCCTGCTCCGATGAGGCGGTTCCTGGGTGTTCTGCCATTTTTTTGTTTTTGATTACTCTTGGCCAGTCTCGAATGCGGGGAAGTTTCCAAACACTTAACCAACAACAAATTGTTGACATCTGCCATGTTTGTGTTTATGGTCTCAGACCCGCAGGGCGAAAAATAAATAGTGGGGAATACCAGCCTCAAAGTGGTACCACATGCACTGAGCTCACAGGGTCCGAGTGTGGGCTCTGAATCGGGTTCAGGGTCCAGGTGTGAGCCCGCAAAAAGAGTTCGCCAGACCTCTCCTGTTTCCTCCACATACTCACACCTGTGTGTGTGTGTGTGTGTGTGGGGGGGGGGGGGGCATACCGCGCCCCACTCAGACCCTCTCCGAGGCCCCCAGCCGCACTCTGACCCTCGTAGCCCACATGGTCGTCTTTATTGAGACGGGTTGCTACTGCACTCCAGGGAGTCCTGAAGGCTTCCCGGCACTCACAGACTACTTAGGGAATGGATCAGATCCTGGCACACAACGACCAGCGATATAAACCTGGGCCTTGAGCCCACAGATACATACTGACGCTGGTTCGAGACCCACTTCGATGGCGTCAACACACTGTTGGCCATTGATTTGTGCGCTGCTGTGTGGAATGGGATCATCTAGACGGAAATGGAAAAGATGAGGGCTCGGGTTCGACAGGAGAGGAAGAGCTGGGCTATTTATGTGTGTGAGGGAGATGCCATGCATGTTAAGGCTGCTCCCGTGTTATGCTTCAGTCCCTGGAGGGATAGCCCAGGCCGCCGACGAAGACATCTCAGTCGTGAACCAAGTGAACAAATATTTACCCGTGGGTCTCCTACCTCGGCATGGAAAATCCGGCGATGAGACCTGGTTGATGAGTCATCGCCCATCAGTGTAAACTCTGGTCCTGTAATCCTGATAAATCAAACTTATTTTGATGTGGATTAGCCCTAATAAATGACGGCATGAGCTTAACATTTCTGGTATGAAATCAACAGCTTCCCAGCATCGATCCAGCCGCCGTCGCTCGCTGTATTTCATACCATCCATCGAACTTCAGCGTCTGTTATCTCCTGAAAGGCTGGACAGCCTCCTGCAGTATTAGTACTGGGTACTAGTCCTCCTGCAGTATTAGTACTGGGTACTAGTCCTCCTGCAGTATTAAGTACTGGGTACTAGTCCTCCTGCAGTATTAGTACTGGGTACTAGTCCTCCTGCAGTATTAAGTACTGGGTACTAGTCCTCCTGCAGTATTAAGTACTGGGTACTAGTCCTCCTGCAGTATTAGTACTGGGTACCAGTCCTCCTGCAGTATTAGTACTGGGTACTAGTCCTCCTGCAGTATTAGTACTGGGTACTAGTCCTCCTGCAGTATTAGTACTGGGTACTTGTCCTCCTGCAGTATTAGTACTGGGTACTAGTCCTCCTGCAGTATTAGTACTGGGTACTAGTCCTCCTGCAGTATTAGTACTGGGTACTAGTCCTCCTGCAGTATTAAGTACTGGGTACTAGTCCTCCTGCAGTATTAGTACTGGGTACTAGTCCTCCTGCAGTATTAAGTACTGGGTACTAGTCCTCCTGCAGTATTAGTACTGGGTACTAATCCTCCTGCAGTATTAAGTACTGGGTACTAGTCCTCCTGCAGTATTAAGTACTGGGTACTAGTCCTCCTGCAGTATTAGTACTGGGTACTAATCCTCCTGCAGTATTAAGTACTGGGTACTAGTCCTCCTGCAGTATTAGTACTGGGTACTAGTCCTCCTGCAGTATTAAGTACTGGGTACTAGTCCTCCTGCAGTATTAGTGCTGGGTACTAGTCCTCCTGCAGTATTAAGTACTGGGTACTAGTCCTCCTGAAGCAGCTGGGAGGACACCAGCCCACTGCGGACGGGTTCCAGGGCTGCGCTGCTGGGAGGACACCAGCCCACTGCGGACGGGTTCCAGGGCTGCGCTGCTGGGAGGACACCAGCCCACTGCGGACGGGTTCCAGGGCTGCGCTGCTGGGAGGACACCAGCCCACTGCGGACGGGTTCCAGGGCTGCGCTGCTGAGCGAAGCCTCTTGTCTCGCTCCCCCTATCTCCTCTTCTCTTCCTCTCAGAGAGAACAGCCTTTGACGTGGAGCTCATGCAAACCGACTGACCCGAGACCAGTCCCCGACCGGGCCTGGGGCTCCAGAAGGGGAGCAGAGGCTGGCAGCGGCCCTCGGCCCGATCTCTGGTGCCCTGATGAGTGGGAGCCTGTGTGTGTATCAGCCAGAGCCCTGGGGACGCTTTACGGGCCGTGCGTATGTTCTGGTGACTCAGGACCAGACCGAGTGATCATTTCCCAGATTCCCAGGTGTGTGTGTGTGTGTGTGTGTGTGCACACGTGTGTTTATTTGTGTATGTGCTGCACCCATTTCGTCCATTTACACTAAGCCTGCTCTACTTTGCTCCGAATATTAATGATAGAAAAGTGCTTTCAAAGAATGCTTTAATCAAAACACTATGCTTATAAAAACAGCCCATGGTAAACACTGCTGTCCTTTTGACTAATGTTTTACCAAGGCTGTTCAATCTGGCAGCAGCCTCACTGCCACTAGTCCCCCTGAGGCCTGAACACTGCCCCTACAGACGGAGAGACGGATCAACGGACTGTCAAGAGTAAGACGTAAGACATATTGGCTGAAATATTGATACCTTGATGATGAGGACGACTGGACACCCAGGGCTTTGATGACAGGGGGGCTGATTGAAAGTTGGAGTCACATTCTCCTCCTCCACCCCCTCCTCCCCTCTTTGGCTTTTCATTTCCCCAACTTCCCCTCCTCCTTCTCCCCCTCCTCCTCTCTTTGGCCTGTCATTTCCCCTACCTCCCATCCTCTCCTCCTCCCCTCCTCCTCCCCCCTCCCCCCCTCCTCCAGTCTCCCCTCCCCCCTGTCCCCGTCTGGTTCCTGGACGGCCCTGAGCCGGACCCCGGTGTGACGTGGCCGGGTCAAACCGCTCTCCTGGTGGGGCCGGTGGGCGGGGCCGCCGGGGCCCCGCCCACCGGCCCCGCCCACCGGCTGATCTGACGCGGCCGCTGTGTCTGCTCTGTGTCTGGGGAGGCAGCGCTTTACAGTGTGGTTTACTTTACTGGTTTACATTACTACTGGGAGGGTGCGTGTGTGTGGGTGTGATGTGTGTGAGTGTGACGTGGCCAGAGCCAAGGACCCAATAAAGCCCGTCTAGAAGCTCTAGCATAACCTTAAAGGTGCCCTGGGATGTAGATTATGATAAAGCTTTATTTTAATAGAAGGTTCCTGGATAGTCCCTCCCTCACACACACACACACACACACACACACACACACACACACACACACACACACACACACACACACAGCGTGCATGGGCTTAGTTTCTCCCATCCAGTGGATGTCGGCATCCACAGGTTGTGAAACCTCCCTGGTTGACCATGTGTGGACCATCTGTAGGGGCTGATGACCACCATCAACCCCCCTCTGCCTCTCTCTCTCTCTACCTCCATCTCTCTCCCTCCCCCTCTCACTCTCTCTCCCTCCCCCCTCTCTCTCTCTCTCTCACCCTCTCTCTTTCTCTCTCTCACCCTCTCTCTCTTTCTCTCTCTCTATATCCCTCCTCCCTCACTCTCTCTCTCCCTCCCCCTATCTGTGTCTCTCTCTCTCTCTCTCTCTCTCTCTCTCTCTCTCTCTCTCTCCCTCCCCCGCTCTCTCTCTCTCTCTCCCTCCCCCTCTCTCTCTCCCTCTCTCTCTCTCTCCCCCCTCTCTCCTCTCTCTCTCTCTCTCTCTCTCCCTCCCCCGTCTCTCTCTCCTCTCTCTCTCTCTCCCCCCCTCTCTCTCTCTCCCCCCTCTCTCTCTCTCTCTCTCTTTCTCTCTCTATATATCCCTCTTGCCCTCTCTCTCATCCCAGTGGGATCAGCAGGAGCTGTCTGGAGCGAAGAACGACGAGGAGAGAGAGAAAAAAGAAAACGAGAAAGTCCATGATGCATTGCAACGTCCAATCAGTGAGTGTGATTGTGGCCAAGAGAGAAGGCTCCTTCTGAGCTCCAGACTCCACTCAGCATTGGGTGAGCGATCCAGGTTGCATGTCTGCAGGAGAGAGCCTTATTAAGCCGTATAAAGAGGCGTATTTGACTTTCCCCAGAGTTCCCCCTGGTTTCCTTGGCATATCATTCATCAGCAACTTTACACCCCTGATGTCTGCCGTCGGTGGGCGAGTGTGTTTGCAGTAGCGCAGCAGCGATGGAAGGAAATATATAACAGGAGCCCTTCGCTGAGTGGCGTGCCTTGGAAGAGTCCAATGTGGTGTTGATTAACTTGTCAGCAATCTGCATTAAAGTTGCTGAGTTTAAGCACCTTGGACTAGCCTGTGTGTGTGTGTGTGTGTGTGTGTGTGTGTGTGTGTGTGTGTGTGTGTGTGTGTGTGTGTGTGTGTGTGTGTGTGTGTGTGTGTGTGTGTGTGTGTGCGTGAGAGGTGGAGGGGGGAGAGAAAGGGAGAGAGATTGAGCAGGAGCTTGAGAGGGTGAGAGGTGGAGAGCCAGCAGGCGAGAGAGAGAGAGAGAAAGAGAGAGAGAGAGAGAGAGAGAGAGAGAGAGAGAGAGAGAATGAGCGAGAGAGACTGACAGAAAGAGGGGGGGGGGCTACTCAATGTCTTTCCATACAAGGAGAGGTATGGGTGGGAAAGGAGGAGGAGAGAGGAAGCGGAGGGCGAGATAGAGGAGGGGATATCGAGGGGGACAATGAGAGGGAGGAGAGAGAAGGTGAGAGAGAGACAGAGACAGAGAGAGAGAGAGAGAGAAGCGTGAGGGATAAATGCCGATAAGGTTTCACAAGCCTGTGTGAAAGAGACTGGCAGCCGGAATAAGAGGGAGGGAGAGGGAGAGGGAGAGAGGGAGTGAGAGAGAGGGAGTGAGAGAGAGGGAGTGAGAGAGAGGGAGTGAGAGAGAGACAGAGAGCAGTAGAGCCGAGCCCAGGCAGTTGGAGGAGCAGTTTATTCCCAGAGGTCCTGCCGGTGCACTTCTCCCTCGCCCTCTGCCACTCTCTTCTCTCCAACCCAGGTAAGAAAACATCCCCTCAGCCTTCAACATTTGGCTTAATTATGTATATGTATTATGTATAATGATCAGGAATTGACCATGGGTGTATAGCTGTATAACGTGACCGGTTCAGAGGTGCATGTGTTTAGTTTTTAAGGGAGAGCTGTCCTATACTTTGAGTAGGATGAGTGTCCCCAGTGAAACTCATTGATCCCTTGCGATATGCATGTGTTACTAATGATACTGTCTCCCTTTGTATTGTGAGTGTGTTTCCATGGGGACGATGGGGGCGAGGGGGCTGACGCCGGGCGGATTAGATGGCCAGCTACACGTCTGCCTCTGATTAGTCCATATTGTTCTTGAGAAGAAAGCCTTGCTGTCTTCCAACCTCTGGAGCGAGGAGTGTCCTTCCTCCTTAGTCTCTCGAGGCAACACTGACCGCTTTCCTCCGCGTTGGATCCACCGCTTGCTTGACTTCACATGTGTGGGTCATGTGTGTGCGTCTCTTAACTGTGTGCAGTGCATCCATACGTGTGTGTGCATGCATGTGCGTGTGCAAACGTGCGTGTGTGTGTGAATGGCGTGCGTCTGTGTGTGTGCATTCGCGTGCATTCGTGTGCGTGCCTGGCATACTTCAGCCTCCTGCCATCCCATAATCCTCCACCAGGCAGGGTCCTCCGTGAGGGGACAACGGGACATTTCCCCTCGTTAAACGTGAACATCTCTCCCGCTGTTTAGCAGGCCTGTGTGTGTAACAGGCCTCTGTGTGTGTAACACGCCTGTGTGTTTGTAGCAGCTGAGAGCCTTTTGTTTTATGGTCTCTTGTGTCGGGGACTCACAAAGCGCCAGAAAGAAAAATCACCACATCGCTCTCTCCCGTCAGTTTCCCCTACAGTAGAGTTTCAGAGTGTGTGTGCGTACGTGTGCGCGTGACTGCGTGTGCGTGTGTGTGTGTGTGTGTGTGTGTGTGTGTGTGTGTGTGTGTGTGTGTGTGTGTGTGTGTGTGTGTGTGTGTGTGTGCGCGTACGTGTGCGCGTGACTGCGTGTGCGTGTGTGTGTGTGTGTGTGTGTGTGTGTGTGTGTGTGTGCGTACGTGTGCGCGTGACTGCGTGTGCGTGTGCGTGTGCGTGTGTGTGTGTGTGTGCATATTGTACGAGACGACACACTGAAGGCCTGTCTGTGCCCATGCTGCGCGTGCATTCTTCCCCTCCGCCCCCCTCCTGTGTCGAGCGAGCAGAATGAAGTTCACGGTGTCAGGGGAGGCACGCCAGAAATGTCTCCGGGCCGGTGTTATGGAGGTGTCAGCGGGCCAGGTTCAGCACCGAGTGGACCTCTGGTTCATCCTTTAGGGGCTCGTAAAGCCCCTGACCCCAGAGCGGCCCTGTTCCCTCCACACGGACCCTGGTCAAAGTGTCCGGCCCTCGGCCCCCCAGTTCGCCGTGTCCGTGGTAGCTCTCCACGCCTGTCCCGCTGGGGACGGGCTCCTGGCTACAGGAGGGGCCCGGGCTCCTGGCTACAGGAGGGGCCCGGGCTCCTGGCTACAGGAGGGGCCCGGGTGTGTGCGTGCAGAAAACACAACACACACACGCATGGACACGTGTGTGTGTGTGTGTGTGTCTGTATATATGTGCGTGAGTGTGTTTGTTTGTGGATATGTCCGTGTGTGTGTGTGTGCGTTCTACAGTCCGCTATAAGCGAGGCCTCAGGCAGCTGCGCTATGCAGACGGTTAAACTCGATGCCCATCGACCGCAACACAAACATTTACACCACTCCACCCTTCACCTCTCCCCCTCTCCCCCTCTCCACCTCTCCCCCTCTCCACCTCTCCACCTCTCCCCCTCTCCCCCTCTCCACCTCTCACCCCTCCACCTCTCCACCTCTCCCCCTCTCCCCCTCTCCCCCTCTCCACCTCTCTGCCTCAGCGTCGCTGAGGTCTATTTCCACGCTGCAGCTTGTGTTACCCAGCCGATATAGCTGCAGCTCCAACTTCTTCTTTCTTCACTCCCTCTCTCCCTCACCCTCTCTCTCTCTCTCTCTCTCCCTCACCCTCTCTCTCTCTCTCTCTCTCTCTCTCTCTCTCTCTCTCTCTCTCTCTCTCTCTCTCACTCCTTCTCCCTCTCCCTCACCCTCTCTCCCTCCCTCCCTCTCTCACCCACACCGCAGCCGTTTATGTCACTGGGTACATCATCCAGTCTCTTTCTTCTCCAAACTGATATCAACCACCACGGCAGCGTTTAAGGGTGAACCGTAAAAATACCTTAGAGCACGCCCCCCCCCCCCCCCCCCCCCCCCCCCGCCTTTGATCTGCCAGCTCATGTCATCCGATCATCTCTCGGAGGTTCAGAGCGCCCAGAGATCTACTAAATGTCCAAATGTATTTTCAAATGAAAACTGTTTTCATTTCAGCCCCCGTCTTGGCTTGTCTTTAAGGGCATGACCAATGGATTCTAGATCGCTAACACGGGCCCTTGGTTTTATGCAACGTGTTTTGTTCGCTGCGGGAGAGAGAGAGAGAGAGAGAGAGAGAGAGAGAGAGAGAGAGAGAGAGAGAGAGAGAGAGAGAGGTTGGAGATCGCTCTGTGATCTACACACACAAAAACGTGTGTTGGATCCATACACACACACACAAAAACACAGACATATAAACAAACAGACGCCAGTCAGGTGTGTGATGCCTTGTGACCCACTAGACACAAACACACACACACAGAAAAACACACACACACACACACACACACTCACAGGTGCGCACACACACACACGTGCACACACACTCACACAGACACGCACACACACAGACACAGACTCCCTCGATCGCAGCACACAGTTCTGAGAATAGGTGGAGAGGCTGTTGTTCTGTTATTTTAATTCTGCCAGACCCATGAGCGATAAATCACAGCGAGGCACCCCACCCCCAGGGGGGAGAGGCCGATGGGTGGGGCTGGGTCCTGATTGGCGGTCAGGAAGCGTCCAGCCGACTGCGGGCTGGGTCGGTGCGGGGGAACGAAGAGGCCAGCGCGTGCTGCCGGACAGACGGACGGCCCGGCCTGGATCGATCCTCCCAGAGTCGTAAAGTCCGCTAACTCCCGCTGGCAGTCCGGTGTTGGAGAGGAGCCGGGCCGAGCGGCGGGCAGGGCCGTACAGCAGAGTCAGTGAAACGCCAGAATCCCCTGCCTGAGCACGCTAGGGCGCACGCACCAATTAAACCTGCCTCCATCCGGACCAGCGTAGCCCTGGGTGTACAGCCCCTATCTTAGATAGGGGGCTGTTCGGGTGTGCTGTGAGGGCCATGCAGATGCATGGGCCTCACTTTAAAGGTAAGACTGAGAAGGAAAGGTCTTTTATTGGGGAGCTGGGAGTGTTTCACTGTGAGTGGGTCACCGCGGCCGGGTGGAGGGCCAGAGTGGGAGGTCAACAGAGCCTCAAGGCTCCATCTGTCCTCAGGGATGTCATTTATATTTGTTTATATTTAGGGAGCTCTCCGGGCCAGCCATTCCCACGATGGTGACAGATTCTATACGAGTGCGCTCCGACTAGGCCCTGGCCCCGGGCCAACCTGTCTGCCTCGGCCTCCTTCAGTGGGATGGCTTTTAATAACTGAAGACTGGTTGAGGGTTTCATTGCGTATTCACTCTATTGTCTGCGATATGACTTCAGCGCAGAGGTACCTGCAGGATAGTCTCTGCAGCTCGTTTGGCACCCGATCAGTGTCAATGCTGGAGCCGGCTCTCCTTGGGGCGGATGTCTTGTGACCCACTCTCAGGATAAAGAACTACAATGGGCAGTTGTTGTTTTTTCGCATATGTATGTTTTATTATAGAGGGAGATGTTTGGAAGGTCAGGGAGGTAGTTAGGAAGGTCTAGGAGATAGTTAGGAAGGTCTGGGAGGTAGTTAGGAAGGTCTGGGAGGTAGTTAGGAAGGTCTGGGAGATAGTTAGGAAGGTCTGGGAGGTAGTTTGGAAGGTCAGGGAGGTAGTTAGGAAGGTCTAGGAGGTAGGGGGGAAGGTCTAGGAGGTAGTTAGGAAGGTCTGGGAGGTAGTTAGGAAGGTCTGGGAGGTAGTTAGGAAGGTCTGGGAGGTAGTTAGGAAGGTCTAGGAGGTAGTTAGGAAGGTCTAGGAGGTAGTTAGGAAGGTCTGGGAGATAGTTAGGAAGGTCTGGGAGGTAGGGGGGAGGTCTGGGAGGTCGGGGGGAGGTCTGGGAGGTAGGGGGGAGGTCTGGGAGGTCGGGGGGAGGTCTGGGAGGTCGGGGGGAGGTCTGGGAGGTAGGGGGAGGTCTGGGAGGTAGGGGGAGGTCTGGGAGGTAGGGGGGAGGTCGGGGGGAGGTCTGGGAGGTCGGGGGGAGGTCTGGGAGGTAGGGGGGAGGTAGGGGGGAGGTCTGGGAGGTAGGGGGAGGTCTGGGAGGTAGGGGGGAGGTAGGGGGGAGGTCTGGGAGGTAGGGGGGAGGTCGGGGGGAGGTCTGGGAGGTCGGGGGGAGGTCTGGGAGGTCGGGGGGAGGTCTGGGAGGTAGGGGGGACCACGGGCAGGTATGGATCCCGGGTCAGACCGTCTGGGTGCCCTAATGCTCCTCCCTGCTCTCTCCGCCTCAGGTCAGGTGATGTCGCCGGAGCGTCTGGGCGGTGGTTGGCTGTGGAGGCTGATCATGGCCGTGCTGCTGAGGGTCTCTCTGGGCCACGCCGCCCCCCCCAGCCCCACCGACGGGACGGACTGCAGAGCCAGGGGTCCGGCCTCCTACATCCTGGTGTTCACGGGTCTCTGGAGCCCCCAGACCTTCCCCAAGCAGTACCCCATGTTCCGCCCGCCCGCCCAGTGGTCCAAACTCATAGGTGAGGGGTCACCCCCCCGCTGCGTCACAGCGGGGGTCCCAGGGCTCGAAGCCGAGGGGGTCTTTGCGGGCGTAGCGAGCCTGCCCTGCTTAACGGAGGGCGACCCTCATGAGTACCACGGTTAAGAGGGGCTGGCTTGCTCTGAATCAAGGTTATTATGGGTATTATTTAGTTTAGACTTTTTAATTCAGTGAATTTGAGTTCATCTTTTAAGGTGGGTTTGCTTGTCAAGCTTATTTTTCGCTTTTTTTTAATCCTTAGTTTTGCTTTTTTGAAACATTTTAATTTTAGTCAGTTTTAAAAACACAAAACACAGTTTCAGTTATCTATCTTCCTTATGATGCCTCCTTTTTAAATGCAATTCAGTTAACGATGTTTTTACACACCTATTTGGTTCTTTCGTTCGTTCTGTAACCTTTCTCGTCCGTTCGGAGAGGTTCTTATGCTGTGGCCCAGCGATGAATACGAGATGAGTTTGAATCTTCCGCACAAGTTTAGAAGAATAGGCTTGACCTGACCTCTGACCTCAGGGTCAGCCCCTGTCCCAGCTGTCCGCCCTCTCTCCCCCTTCACCCGTCAACGCTGTGTGTCTGGTTGTGTGTCTGTGTGTCTTTCTGTTTGTGCGCATGCCTGTGTCTGCGTGAGTGATTATTTGGAACTTAACATTTAGCTGGTTTGATTTCCCGTAGTACACCAGCCCTTAGCTACACACACACACACACACACACACACACACACACACACACACACACACACACACACACACACACACACACACACACACACACACACACACACACACACACACACACACAGGGGTGAGGGATGTTAATGAGCAAAGCAGTAAGAGGCGGAGACGGTGAGCCGGCCTAAATGCTACCAGATGACGCAAGCCGGCTGGCCCACACTCCCCCTGTCTCCCTCTCTCTCTCTCTCTCTCTCTCTCTCTCTCTCTCTTTCTCTCTCCCTCTCTCTCTCTCTCTCGCTCTCGCTCTCTCTCTGCCTGTCTCTCTCTCTCTCTGCCTGTCTCCCTCCTCTGTCTCTCCTATCTCCTATCTATGTCTCTCTCTCTCTCTCTCTCTCTCCCTGTCTCCGTCTATGTCTCTCTCTCTCTCTCTCTCTATGTCTCTCTCTATCTATGTCTCTCTCTCTCTCTCTCTCTCTCTCTCTCTCTCTCTCTCTCTCCCTCTCTCCCTCCCTGTCTCCATCTATGTCTCTCTCTCTCTCTCTCTTTGGCTGTTTCTCCTGTTTGAAGTCATCCCTCATCTTTCATGTTCCGTCGGTCTGTGTCAGTGCTCCAGTCTTTCCGACGGTCGGAGGTAACCACTGGGGCACGGCGGTGGTTTCTGGGTCTGGTGGAGATGGGTGGTAAGAGCCAGGGCAAGGCCGGGTCAAACCGTCCCCTCAGAGCCAGCAGACGCTGAACAGAGGAGAAACACATTTCGTTTCTTTGAAACTATAAACATAGTTAATAGGATGGATGACAGTTGTTTATATCTATATAAGTGTGCTTGTTTGAGCGAACTCCAGCGTGTGTGTGTGTGTTTATGTAGATGTTTGTTTGTGTGTGTGTGTGTTCAAGTGTGTGTTTTATGTGTGCGCGTGTGCGTCAGTGTGTGTGTGTGTGCGCGTGTGTGTGTGTGATGCGCGTGTGCATCAGTGTGTGTGTGTTTCTTGTGGGCGTGTGCGTCAGTGTGTGTGTGTGTTTCGTGTGCGCGTGTGCGTCAGTGTGTGTCTGTGTGTGTGTTTCGTGTGCGCGTGTGCGTCAGTGTGTGTGTGTGTGTGTTTCGTGTGTGTGTGTGTGTTTCGTGTGTGTCAGTGTGTGCGTCGTCGGCCGTCCTGTGCCCCGTGGCGGTCGCGGTTTGCCTCCGCCTTCCGGCATTCCCGGTCGTTCGCTGTCAGCCTTCCAGAGGGCTGTGGCCTCCCGGCCCTACTCCTCCTCCACTGACCCCTCGGCTGCAGGCCGGCTGGCCTAGGGCCCCGACAGGGCCCCGACAGGGCCGGGGAACGTCCCGCTGGTCCTCCCTTCAAGACGTCAGAAGTAGAGCTCTGAGGGCCCGGGCAGGGGCCCCACATGTGGCGACAGAGGGCCGCTGGGAGCCCGGGAGAGGCGATGAAACCGGAGGAAAACGGAGGCTGTCACGGCGCAAGGCTAACGAAACCGGCACGGTCTGGGGCCCCTTAATGGTTCAGTAATGGCTCTATTAGGATGTGGGACCGGGGGGCCCCCGAGGGGACCGCGGTCGGGCCCTGAAGGAAAGCGGGGCTGGAGTTTGTCAAGGAAAAGGATGAACGTGGTGCCGTGGGAAAGGGGGTTTTAATTGATGTATTTATGGATGTATTTCGGTGATGGGATGGGAAGTGCGATCGGGTTTCAGGGTCCTGACGTTGGTGGGAAACCTGGTGGGATGGAGATGCAATTAGGGGAATAAGTCATAGTAGTTCTGGGGGAAAGGGGATACTGTGTGAAGTGTGCTGGTCAACCTGTGCACGTGTGTGTGTGTGTGTGTGTGTGTGTGTGTGTGTGTGTGTGTGTGTGTGTGTGTGTGTGTGTTAGCGTACGCGTCTACAATGGAAATCCATGTGCCACAGTTGTAGATGTGCATTTAAGTATGAACTCGTGCGACTTGTGTGTGTGTAGCGCTGAGCAGTGAGGTAAGGCAGGAACATCAGAGCCTCTGTCAGCGGGCTGCTGGCTAACCTTACAATACCCTTAAAACCACCGGCTCCCCTCTGGTGGGGCTGCGGTCGTCATTGTGTTGCAACAACTAGAACCCCAATCAGACGCTGCTCCTTTCCCTCGCCGAGAAGAGGAAAGGGAAAGAAGGGCTGAGCGCTACATCTGGAGCGCGGGTTAGAAGGGCTGAGCGCTACGTCTGGAGCGCGGGTTAGAAGGGGAACCGGCAGAGGTTTAGTCGAGGAGTCGCTCTCCGTCAGCTGTCTGACCGCTGACTCCTACGTGCTCCCGGGCCCTGCTGAGGTTTTATCAGTGATAGATGGAGGCAGGATGTAGCAGTCACCCGACGCCGCGACGTGCTTCTCCTGGGTCGGCAGCTCTCTAAGGGCAGAGGGTTTGAAGGAGAGATGGGAACACGTAGAGAGTCGAGACGACTCCGGCGTCTGGCCAGAGGTGCGTTCGTACCTCGGTGAGGTGGGACGGCTTGGTGGTAGCAGACCCCTAGTGTAGGTTACCCCTAGAGGAGGTAGAGGGGGTTACCCCTAGAGGAGGTAGAGGGGGTTACCCCTAGAGGAGGTAGAGAGGGCTACCCCTAGAGGAGGTAGAGGGGGTTACCCCTAGAGGAGGTAGAGGGGGTTACCCCTAGAGGAGGTAGAGGGGGCTACCCCTAGAGGAGGTAGAGGGGGTTACCCCTAGAGGAGGTAGAGAGGGCTAACCCTAGAGGAGGTAGAGGGGGTTACCCCTAGAGGAGGTAGAGGGGGTTACCCCTAGAGGAGGTAGAGGGGGTTAGAGGGGGTTACCCCTAGAGGAGGTAGAGAGGGTTACCCCTAGAGGAGGTAGAGGGGGTTACCCCTAGAGGAGGTAGAGGGGGTTACCCCTAGAGGAGGTAGAGAGGGTTACCCCTAGAGGAGGTAGAGGGGGTTACCCCTAGAGGAGGTAGAGGGGGCTACCCCTAGAGGAGGTAGAGGGGGTTACCCCTAGAGGAGGTAGAGGGGGTTACCCCTAGAGGAGGTAGAGGGGGTTACCCCTAGAGGAGGTAGAGGGGGTTACCCCTAGAGGAGGTAGAGGGGGTTACCCCTAGAGGAGGTAGAGGGGGTTACCCCTAGAGGAGGTAGAGGGGTTACCCCTAGAGGAGGTAGAGGGGGTTACCCCTAGAGGAGGTAGAGGGGGTTACCCCTAGAGGAGCTGTGAGACCATTGTTCCATCTGCCTTGACCCGATCTCTGCATTCACTGTCTTGTCCCCCTCTCTCCCCCCCCTCTCCCTCCCCCCTCTCTCTCCCCCCTCTCCCCCCCCTCCCCCTGTTAGCCGTGACCCACAACAGCCGGTTCCAGCTGTGGCGGGAGGGCGCGGCGGCCGGCGGTGGCGTGCAGAGCTTCGCTGAGCTGGGGCTGACGGTGGAGGTGGTGAAGGAGGCCAAGGAGGCCCGGAAGAGGCGCGCGGTGGGGGCCATGTACCGGACGGCCGGCATCCCCAACGGCATCAGCCACAGCTCCACGGAGCTGCTGATGCAGCCCCGTACCCCGCTGGTGAGCGCTGGGGGGACGGGGGTCAGGGCGGGCCGGCGGTGGGCCGGCGGTGGGCCCGGCGGTGGGCCCGGCGGTGGGCCCGGCGGTGGGCCCGGCGGTGGGCCCGGCGGTGGGCCCGGCGGTGGGCCCGGCGGTGGGCCCGGCGGTGGGCCCGGCGGTGGGCCCGGCGGTGGGCCGCAGACCTCCAGTTTGCAACTTTTATTTATGGCGATGGCTGTGAATGATGGACATCGGTTTGAGCCGCTCAGAAACAGCGGTTGCACACGTGTCTAAATGGAGCTATGACACCGTCGTTTGATTTGAGTTATGCTGCGTGATGCCGAAGCAAATCACGTTCACAAATGCCTTGGCATGCTCTCTCTCTCTCTCTCTCTCTCTCTCTCTCTCTCTCGCTCTCGCTCTCGCTCTCGCTCTCGCTCTCTCTCTCTCTCTCTCCATGGCTCTCTCTCTCTCTCTCTCTCTCTCTCTCCATGGCTCTCTCTCTCTCTCTCTCTCTCTCCATGGCTCTCTCTCTCTCTCTCTCGCTCTCGCTCTCGCTCTCTGTCTCTCTCTCTCTCTCTCTCTCTCTCTCTCTCTCTCTCTCTCTCTCTCTCTCTCCCTGTCTCCGTCTATGTCTCTCTCTCTCTCTCTCTCTCTCTCTCTCTCTCTCTCTCTCTCTCTCTCTCTCTCTCGCTCTCTCTCTTCATTGATCTCTCTCAAGCTCTCATGCTTTCACTCTCTCGCACTCTCACTCTTTTTTACTCTTTCTCTCTCTCTCTCTCTCTCTCTCTCTCTCTCTCTCTCTCTGTAATTCTCTCTCATTCTCTCCTTCAATTTCCTCTAACTCACTCACACACACACACACACACACACACACACACACACACACACACACACACAGAGACACACACACACACACACACACACACACACACACACACACACACACACACACACACACACACACACACACACACACACACACACACACACACACACACACAGAGACACAGCAGTAGTCTAAATGGCCCATTCTGTCAAGTCAACGTGACCCTGCCTTCTTGGGAGCCCCCCATTCTGCAGCTCGCTCTGACCCACTACATCATCACGGCTCTCCACCGATCCACTCGCTCTATCTTTAGTTCAGTCCCTGGAAGCCGACCGCCGCAGACGCCCACGTCTGTCCTGTGTGTTCTGCCCTCGTCTGAGAGGGAGCTTGGAGCAGAACCTCGTGGAATCAGGCCTGAAGCTCCGGCCAGTCCGGGTGCCAACAGTCATGGCAGAGGATCTACAAATGGGCCTTTGTCCGTTTTTCCAACGGAGCCCGATCAGCCTTGGGCTTGGAGGGCTACCAGTGTGGCTGATAAGAGACGCGGTGGTAGGGGGGGGGTCCGGCCTGCAGAATACTCCCCACTCAGACCCCGCAGGCTCCAGGGACGGAGAGAGGCTGCAGGGTTCAGCAGAGCTTGTGGATGACCAGCTGTAGAGGCGTGCTGGCGATGCGCTCTGGCTCCCTGTTCTTCCCTCTGGCTCACACGTACTCCCCGGTTCAGGAAGGTCAGGGGATGGGGGGGGGGAGGCAGACAGGGAAGAGGGAGGAAGGCCTGGAAATAGAAGTGTGACCGCTCCGACGGACTTGCTGACCTGCATTAGTTTATTGGTTGTTCCAGCAGCGCGGTGGAGGGCAGCTCCCTGCGTCCAGCCAGGGGATGAACGGCGGCCATGCGGTGTCTGGACCAGCCCGACAGACCCTCTCCGGGGCCAGGGCCTCGGAGAGATGCTGCTGCTTCCATTTGTGCGCCCGGCCCGTCTGTTTTTAGATCAGTCGGCGTCAGCGCGCTGAAAGAGCGGGACTTGGCGATCCGTCGGGCCGGTGTGGAACGTGACGATGACATAGTGAGGCGCTTATGTGTTGACAACTTGATCCCACTGTCCGAACTCCCCCCCCCCCACCCCACCCCAGCTACCTACGCACACACAGACACACACACACACACACACACAGACACACACACACACACACACACACACACACACAGACACACACACACACACACACACAGACACACACAAAGACACACACAGACACACACAAAGACACACACACACAGACACACACAGACACACACAAAGACACACACAGACACACACACACACACACACACACACACACAGACACACACAAAGACACACACAGACACACACAGACAGACACACACAGACACACACACAGACACACACACACACACACACACACACAGACACACAAAGACACACACACACAGACACACACAGACACACACACACACACACACACACACACACACAGACACACACACACACACACACACACACACACACACACACACACACACACACACACACACACACACACACACACACACACACACACACAAATACGAACACACGCACTTCTCCGTCCACAAACCCAGACATGCATACGCAATGCACCAATAATCCCCACCACATATGATTCCTATCTGAATATCCCCCTGGCCTTCTCTTAACAGCTATCACTGCCAAGTATGTAATTTAAAGCAGCCAAAAAACACCAAAGTACAATGCACCATCTAACTTTATTAGAATATGTTTGCAATTATCCAGAATACTGAGAAAGGCAAGCAGACAGTTGGGTTGTCAGGCTTTCGTCTCCTTTCCTCCTGGGACGTGTACTTGAACAAAGGGGGAGTTTTATATCTTAAGGAGCTATCTGTTAGTCTCCATAACCCTCAATGTTCTCGATATAAACCCTGGTAGAGAGACGTCCAGAGGGGAGAGAGACTCCCCAACAGCCAGCGCAGACGAGTGGCCCAATGAATATAGCAGGAGCGCTTCTTGGAAAACCCTCGTGAGGAGGCGAGAGAGGAGCACAAGGACAGGCAACAGAAGGAAGGATGGGAGGAGGCAAGTGATGGACGAGGGGGTCGGTGGAGACGCTCAAAAATTGATACAACAGCAGAGTTGGGTCTCTTCTTCTCCCTCCCTTCGCTCCCGTTGCCTCTTCCTCGCTCCCGCTGGGATAACTCCGGGTAACATGCATCACCAGCTGGAAGCAGGTCCCATCGACACTACCTGCTCCCGTCTCCATTAGTATGGTCCAAACAGATGTCCCGCTCTGATGTTTGTCCCAGCCCTGGCCGTCGCCAGCCTACCCCAGCCCCCCCCCCGCCCCCCCCCCCAGCATGGAGCAGAGCTCAGCCCGTCCCCTGAGGGGCCCCCACCACCAGGGGCCTGCAGGGTAGTGAGGTCGGTGTGTGATTAGAGAGGGGCTTGGTGCGCCTCTGAGGCTTTTAATGCGCGGCTTTCTGGGCGTCTGCCACCGCAGTGTGCACACTGACCCCCGTTTAACTTCCTGGATGAGGTAACGCGTTTGCAGGAAACATCCATCACGCAGAAGAGGGGAGTATAGTTTTAACCCTACACAGGAAAAGGTGGGAGTGTGCAAACTTACTGACGCACTCACACACACCGCACAAGCACACACACACACACACGCACAGACACACACACACACACACACACACACACACACACACACACACACACACACACACACACACACACACACACACACACACACACACACACACACACACACACAATGACATCATTACCCTATGAGAGGAAAGTATGTATCCATGAATGTGCTTCAGTCGTGACTGATTTGTTTTGACGTCTTGTGCTTTGTTATGTGCCTGTTATGTCCGTATTTGTGCCTAAAGTCATATCTCTCTCCCGCTCTCTGGCCGAACGACAGCTCTCGCTGATGGTGAAGGTGATTCCAAGCCCTGATTGGTTCGTCGGCGTGGACAGCTTCAGCCTCTGCGAAGGCGGCCAGTGGAAACAGGAAGTGACCCTTGACCTCCAGCCGTTTGACGCCGGGACCGACAGCGGCTTCACCTTCTCCTCCCCCAACTACCCGACCGTCCCGGTGGAGAACGTCACGCGGGTG
Organism: Gadus chalcogrammus; assembly: GCF_026213295.1. Lineage (NCBI taxonomy): Eukaryota > Metazoa > Chordata > Actinopteri > Gadiformes > Gadidae > Gadus > Gadus chalcogrammus. The sequence continues at coordinate 22,664,518 of NC_079421.1, read as the reverse complement.
AGCCAGGCCTCTCCGTGCGCGTCCCGCTGGGTTCCTGCCCGCCCTGTAGAGCGGGGCTGCAGGTGCACGCTGTGGGGGGGTTCGCCTCCCGTGGCCCCCCGCAGCCCTCGTGTGTATTTAGGGCAGCGTAAAAGGAGCTCCTGCTTTGATATCCATTTTTAAAAAGCGACATGGAAAATGAGGTTGAACCGGGAGCTCTCTGTTGTCTTTGTAGCACCGCATATGGGATTGGGATTGCACGCCGCACACACTTAAATGCTGGCTGGACGTCCCACAGGTCTGAGCTGAAGTGTTTAGAGTACGACGCCCCCCCCTGACGTCACAGACCGCCCCGCTACCCGCTGTTTATGTTCCACGGCGCGGCCGTCGTTTACGCTAGCCACCATTTCTCCCCTCAGCGTCTGACGAAAGCGATTCTCCCTGACTACTGCCCCCCCCCCCTCCAGATCACCTCCCAGATGCCCCACCACCCCGCCAACTCCTTCTTCTACCCGCGGCTCAAGGAGCTCCCGCCCATTGCCACCGTCAAGGCCATCCGCCAGGACCGCTCGTCGGCGCGACAGGTCCCCATGTCCAATCACATCCTGCCCAACTCCATCCGCCCCCAGAGGTTCTCAGGTAGGCCCGGGAGGATTGGTTGCTTTTTCATACTTGTGCATTTAAGATTTGGGCCAAGTTAAATTCATGTCATTATTGCGTAACCCTATACCATCACTTTTACTTACTGATGGTTTTTCCCTTTAGGAAATAGTTATCTGATTCCATGTTGTTATCTATTTAATTATTCTATTCTTTGAACAGATAAAGCTAAAGATAAAGATATGAATGCATAGGAAAAACATGATAAAGTGGAAGGAAAATGAAAAGTTTAAGAAATGGGATATGTAGGGGGGGGGGTGATGGGGTGAAGGATGGTCAGACTCTAGTGGGAAGGGGGTTTGACTTCCAGCCCTTATCTCTGCGGTATATTTGTGGGCCTGTAGGCCTCATCTGAAGGCCTCACCTTCACCTGCTCAAGAACGATGTTTGTGCCGGATGTTGCCCACATGTTGTCTTGTTTAAAAGGGTCTCTGCTAAATGAGAAATGATTAGCGGGCTACTTATTGAGTCCTTAGGAGAAAGCAAGAAAGAGAGAAGGAAAGGGAGGTGATTAGGTATATAGTGTGTGTGGATCCAACTCCTCCACTCCACACACACCGTCCTCAGATCTGCCCGTCCGAGGGGTAAAGATCAGATCTGTGCGACCCTGTGCACGTCAACGAATCCCCCGGCCGCCTAAACCTCTCGTCCTCCCTCTCGCCCCCCCCCCCCCAGAGACGCCGCTGGACTGCGAGGTGGCGCTCTGGTCTTCCTGGGGGCTCTGTCTGGGCTCCTGCTCCCGCGGGGGGGTCCGCCACCGCAGCCGCTACATCCTGCTGCGGCCCGCCAACGCGGGCACGCCCTGCCCCGAGCTGGAGGAGCAGGCCGAGTGCACGCACCACAACTGCCTGAGGCGGCAGTAGTGAGTCGTAGTGAGTGGCGGCCCCAGTGAGGCGGTGCTGGCCGGGGGGCCCCGGGCCCCCCCACACTGGGGCCGCCACTCACGTTACTGCTGGACTGAGACGAAGACGACGCCGCTGAGGTCAGGAGGAGGAGGAGGAGGACGACGACGATGAAGAGGACGACGGCGATGAAGAGGACGATGAGGATGCGGTCTTTATCGGAAAAAAAGTGCACGTTATCACTTCTCAGGCGATGCTATCCAGACTTTGTTGCTGTTGTTCCTTCTGTCCCTTTGGGGTAAGGACATCACCGGTCGTTTGGCTTTGGTGTGCGTGGAAGAGGGGTTGTTGAGGGATGCCTGTTTGTGTAGCCCTGCGTCCCCACAGGATTAGATGAATAATGGTTCAACTTAACTCACTCCTCTGCTGGGGTTTCAGAAGACGCTAATATAAGGGCTTTCTAGAAATGTCTCTAAAACTGAAGTGGGAACTTATAAAAAGTGGATTGTATTTGTATAGCCCTTAATCCCAGTTCCAGACTCAAAGGGCTTCCCAGGCCAACAGTATACCAATAGAGTCCGAGGAGGACGCCTTGAGAGGGAACACAGGAGAGGGTCACTCCTTCCAGAGGAGAAAAGATGGATGACCAATGTATGTCTTCAATGTCCCTCATATGTACAGTTGCTAGTGGTTCACCAGTGGACAAACATCACAAGTGCACATTATCTGTGATAGGAAAGACACAGAAACACACACACACACACACACACACACACACACACACACACACACACACACACACACACACACACACACACACACACACACACACACACACACACACGCACAGACACACACACACACACACACACACACACACACACACACACACACAGTCACACAGAGGTTTTGCACATGCTTCTGAAGGCATGGGGTCATTAGTTTACATAGGTAACCTACAGGCCTATATGCAGTGCTTTTAAAATAACTCCTGCCTGATTTATAAATATCGCCACGAGAAACATCTCATTGCTCTTGTTGAAATAGAAACGTCTGTTTGGAATTTCTAGCCCACTTGAAAAAGAAGTGCAGGGTTTTATAGCTGGTTATAGATTTGTATTTATCACTTTTGATATAGGAAACCATGTTGAGATTTTGTACATATTTTAAGGTGTATCTTGTACATTTCATAAATAAATTCGGAGGAGGCTATAAAGGTGAGAGCAATGTTGTGTCTTTATAATGATTCAGATAATAATCACCAGGGATTTGGCGGTGTTTTTATTTATTTTTTGTGTCAAGCATACTACTGGCCCACTACCTCCTACTTAGTTGTAGGCCTACAGAATATATTCTATGAATGACAACAGATAAATATTGGCAGAATTACTGTGTTAAAAGTAGGATCTAGTCCATATTTAGCCTACAAATAACAAACAAACGCATGTAAGAAATTGGCCTACACATTCAGCCTATACTTTGCTGATTTCCTCTTAATATTCTCAAGGCTTAGTTTCAGGTTAATGATCGATGAGGCGGCATTTTATAACAGGATATTTTATATTCTTAATTAGATATTGCACAACAAGAAAAAGGTTCAACGTCGTCTGGTCGCCCACCCTGATGTCAATGGAGGGTTTGCGGCACATTGGCACCCCCTTCTGGTCAATCAATGGAAGGGTGGACAGCGATTATTCTAAACGCAATCCTACAACGTACTAGATCTACCTATTTATACCAAAAAACAAACAATAAGAGCCATAGTCGGCCAGATAAAGGACTGAACAAGGCAAAAATAATAAAACCGAGTTTTACTATGCCCATTGTATTATTAAGATTAAAGAAAGCGTACACGAGCCCGCCGCTAGAGGTCGCCATTGCAGCGAAATCGACCGCCGTCTCCGCAGTGCCGAGGAGCGACGAGGAGTGCGTTCGGTTGTTGCAGGGCTCAATGGCGGACAGAGCGGTATGGGAGCGTTAGCATTGAAGACAATAACATCCATACCCTTCAATTCTTTGTCTCGACTCGGTACACCACCGGGTTATCCAAGAGCGCTCATGTCGACCTAGCCTCTTTGGCGATATCAAGTGGCGTGGACGGAACCCCAGTGCTCGACGGTCTCTTTAAACCCGGAGCTCCGAGCGTCACAGAAGTCCCGAAGTCGCTCTGTTCATGGTGGCTAGCGGAGCTACCTGCAGCACAACATGGGAGACTCTCTGGAGTTGATGGGGAAGCGACTGTTCCTGCTGCTCTCCGAGGGCAGGTCCGACAGCCACGGAGCGGACGGGGCCGAGCCGCAGAAGGCCGGGCCCCGCCGGGACTGGCTCCGGGGCACCGTGCGGGCGGTCAGCGTCATCGGCCTGGCGGCTCCCGAGGCTGGCGGAGGAGAAGCCGCAGCCGGGCTCACGGTGAGTGTTTACATTCACTCGCACATTTGGGACCAGCTAGTGGAAACGGTGAATGTGAATGTGTGATTTTGTTATAACGCAGGGTGCTCTGTGGTTGAGGCCTGTCAGGGTATCGCCCGATGTGGTTCATGTCTTATCCCGGGGATGAACGGGAGACTCTGGTGTGTGAAAGCGGGGTGGATGTCGCAGTCGTGAAGGCAGAGCCAAACTTGAGGCCGGGGATGGGTCGGCCTTCGCTTTGTTTGCGTTTTTCAGATGGTGAAAAGTAAATTCCCCCGTGAAATGCGTCTTCCCGTGGCGACAGCACGCCGTGTTTGGGTGTTTTATGGGGGGTTGTTAATTGTGTTAATGTTGTTACTGTTTGCATTGAGGGGTATCGCTGTCGTGGCTTTCTCTGGTCCCAGAAGGCGAGCCCATGCTCGGCCGTTCGGGTACCCAGTGTTGGTTTGATTCATTCTGGGCCTTGAAACAAAGTTAGTGCAAGGATGATTTAACGTGGTTTGTTTGGCTTTGGTACTCGGATTGTTGTAGTACTTGTTTTCTGACAAAAGGTTTGCATTAAAAGTACAAGTATTTTTATTTGAATCTCCCAATTTGTTTAATATATAAATCGTAATCAATTTATGTGTGTCCAATTTAAGAAAGCAGCTTTCATCTTTACATGAGTTTGAGCTTTAGTTTATTAAGGGGATAAACGGTTGTAGGCTATATGTCCTTGATTTAGACTTTAGGACTAACGTCTGTTTGAACTCAGTGTATTTAAGCATACATTTACAACAAATGGTATAAAATCACAAGGGCAATATGATAATCTTTCTACAACCCTCCATCAGTTTAAAGTCTCTAGAACAAAGCCATCCTCAGTCCAAATCACCACCGGTGTTGTGTCAAGATCTGTTTCCCCGTCGAGATGTGTTTCCCCTAGTCCCAGATAATGACTGTCAGGATGCGTTCCCCCTGTTCTAAATGGTCAAATTGAATGATATCAGCCTGAAAATCACAGCACTTATCTGTTGTGGGGAAATAAGTCAGCAGTATGAATTTGAAAGATGTGTGAGCCTCCTTTCCTATGTAACAGAGGGGGAACAGTATCTGACAGTAATATTCCAAGCTGTCAGGATGCGTTCCCCCTGTTGTAAATGGTCAAATTGAATGATATCAGCCTGAAAATCACAGCACTTATCTGTTGTGGGGAAATAAGTCAGCAGTATGAATTTGAAAGATGTGTGAGCCTCCTTTCCTATGGAACAGAGGGGGAACAGTATCTGACAGTAATATTCCAAGCTGTCAGGATGCGTTCCCCCTGTTCTAAATGGTCAAATTGAATGATATCAGCCTGAAAATCACAGCACTTATCTCTTGTGGGGAAATAAGTCAGCAGTATGAATTTGAAAGATGTGTGAGCCTCCTTTCCTATGGAACAGAGGGGGAACAGTATCTGACAGTAATATTCCAAGCTGTCAGGATGCGTTCCCCCTGTTCTAAATGGTCAAATTGAATGATATCAGCCTGGAAATCACAGCACTTATCTCTTGTGGGGAAATAAGTCAGCAGTATGAATTTGAAAGATGTGTGAGCCTCCTTTCCTATGGAACAGAGGGCCTTTTCGGGTCATTTCGGACGGGGGCGGGGACTAGGGGAAACACATCTCGACGGGGAAACAGATCTCGACACAACACCGGGACCAATGTGGAGGAAGAAAAACTTGGTCTGGCCTTTTGTTTAGTGTGTGTGAGGAATTATTATGAAATATTCAAAGTTGCAAACTCCCGACCACATGTCTATGAGGTTCTCTCAAGCTCTGATCGGTAACAAGCAAATTATGTTGACCAACTTGACCCACATGCACTATGTATCAAGTTCTCTGCAGCTACTATTGGTAACAAGCAAATTATGTTACCCAACATGCACTGCAGTATTTAAAGGACAACTCAGAGAGAAGTTATTCATTTTAGTATGGAAGCGCTAACGCAAAATCATTTATCACACTGGAGGTCATTTGTTTCCTGTCCTGTTCTCTTTCATCGCTGCATTGCATCCATATTTCAAACAAATCGTTGTTGGCATACATATAAAAGTTAGCTAGCTGTAGAGACGGATGCAATGTTGAGACCTGCATAGCCCAATATGAACTCTTTCATAACTTTTGCTCCTGAAATGTTCAGATTTGTGCATGTGTAACCGGTTAGTAAATCATAACCGTTTAGGAAAAATAAGTAAACGAAAACCGTAAAAAAAAAAAAAAAAAAAAAAAAAACGCCGCACGCGACGGTCTATACTTTCAACGTAGTTTACATATTTATAATTCGAAATTCGTCCCAGCCTTTATACCACGGATACTATAGGGTCTATAGTATAACCGCCTTTTCTGATTACAGTTGAATGTAACAGTAAGCTGACCTTATCCTAATTAACGCCGCAACTGCAAATTAATCGCCCGGAGATAACCATGGCAACCGGTCAAACAAATGTTATAAAAAAAACAAACAAAAAAAAAAACTTTTTTTCATTAATAAAAAAAAAGGTTAACCGTGTACACGAAAAAAAAAAAAATTGTAACCGTTCACACCCCAAAATAACTAAGAACGTGAACTTAAACCTGTAGTTATGTATGCTTATAATTCCACAGACATCCTCTTCAAAGCATTTCATAATTATTCTTCTTACAAATGTAAGATCTAGCCGATTGCGCTATTTCATAAAGCGCTTGTTCAGCAAACCATGAATCTTTTGTAGAAGTTGTTTTCGATGTGAATGCAGCAGCCCTCCCTTCTCTGATCCCGTCCTATGCATGTGTGTCTGGTGTTCTCCCATCTGCAGGTGTTTGTGGAGTTCCAGAACGCTGTGCAGCAATGTTCCTGGGTGCAGGTGTACGGGGAAGGAGTGAAGGCGCTGCTGGTGGAGGAGTCCATCGTCTGGGCCCCCCAGAGTGACGGCACTGGGTCAGCAGCCGCCTCGGCCAATTCCTCTGTCTGGCCCGCTCTGGTAAGCATGCACCTGGAAGGCTGCAGGAGAGAGTTTATATTTAGAAAGGGTACTTTGGTTGTGTGTGCGGAGCGACCGGTATGGATGGTAATCGCCCCTGTTTGATTGATTCTGATGCTGCGCTGGTTGTTTTATCATATCGTCAATGAGGAATTTACAGACGAAACGTCTGCTGTTCGCTGGCCTGCTGTATTCCTCTTGGATGTTGCGCCCACGCAATGTCTGAAGGTTCTTATCAGGGCTATCCGAAGCAGCTTTTTCTACTGTTCCAACTTCTGAATAGTAACCTATCAGAACCCAAAACCCAAACAGCTTTTGTTCATTCACTGCCACGCAGTTATCGTTTAGCTCAACCCCTTACTCTAACCTTACCCTTACCCAATTATACGGTTCATTCATTCTTGTGAAAGAACAAGCTACAAATGCATGCCTTATAGGTAAACAGTCAGATGGGTCCACCAGAGTCAGTGAAGGTTGTTCTCTATATTAGTTGGAAATGGTTGTAACTGTTGTCCCTCCTTATCACTAAGCCTTGATTTAAAGCCAGCATCTGGAGATAGAATCAGACCACCAGAGGAAGTCTCTTTAACTTGTTTAGAAAAAGTACATAACCAAGACATTCCTGAAATATGTTCCTTTTTGGGTATGAAAATAGTTTTGCACTCACTTGGTCAACTCTACTCTGCTCAAACTTCGGCTGTGCCAGTGTGTCCTGAGGGTTCACGGTGGGTAACGCACGGTCTCTTCCTCAGACCTTCCGCTCCTTGGTGGACCGAGTCGGCCTGGGTTCTGTGGTTCCTGTCGAGTTCTTTGGAAAAGGGAGTTTTGAGTTCCTCCCCGAGGATAAGTCCCTCCAGAAATTCGAGGTACGTTGGCCTCTTAAACACACCGCCTGTGAACCAAAATAATGTTCCTCTGCTCGAGATTTAGATTCATCTCCTAACCTTTGCTGGGTTCATCTAGTAACCTTTCTTTGCTGTTGCTCCATCGCGCTGTGTTCCCTGGTCTTCCCTCTGCTGGCTCAGTTTGATAAAGACCTCAGACACTCCTGCGTGCTGGAACACCCCGCCCTGCTGGCCTCCATCTCCAGCTGGCGCAGCGACTTTGAGTTACAGGAGATCTTCAGAAAGGGTGAGTCAGGCCCCCGAACTAATCTACAGGCTTACCGCCAACTGCAACGCGGGACTAAGGTCCGATGTCTTAGTAACAGGTTGCCCGAATTCGGAGGTAGAGAAATGTTCACTGTCACTCTATGCGTCACAATATTGATGAGGTGGTATTAAAAGATGCTACCCCCCCCCCCAGGATCGTACACTATTCAGGGGCGCAGGGTTCGAGTGTACCAGCCTGAGTTTGAGGAGCGCTGGGCAATAGGGCTGGTCTCCCAGCACGACCCCGTCACACACATCATGGAGATCACCATGGACGAGGTAACCCAGAGACCCATTCCTCAAGTTGTGATGGAAACTGAATCTAAAATAAAGGGGCTGGTAGTGAACGACTGGGATCAGGCCCAAACTAAAATGTATCAAGGTCGTGTTTCTCTTGTCATGAAGTGGTTCTCTTGTCCTCACAGGGAGATGAGAACCAGATGGTGGACCCTCGTGTGATTCACGTGATGCTCACAGAGGACGAGGTAAGATCGTCATTAAAACTTAATGGTGTATAATGCAAACAACTTGATACTGTTGTTTATTGGGTATTGATTGAGTAAGGAATAAATCATGATGGGCTGACTTTCGCACTGGGCAACAACCTTGTTTGCATCATCACACCCCTTGTACAGCCCGGAGTGGTTTATTCCATTTATACCACAGCTATCAACCACCTTTTAGATACCAGCTACTTTATCTCAATAAGATCTTTGTTGGTTTAACAAGAAAATTCTTCTGCAGTGATTTGCGCACGTAGTGTTGTTGTCATGGAAACATCTGATCGATGTTCTACTTGGATTTGGATTTGTAGTGCGAGGATTTTCAACTTTTAAAATGCAGAGGTGTCCCGTGACTGAGAAAGCAATGCGACCCTCGGAACGTTATCGAGCAATCAGAACCAAGTATTCAACCCCAGTGTGTTTCTAAATAATGACGTACCCCCGGGTTCCTCTGTCCCGCCCCCAGCTGGGTAAGAACGCCCGTCGGAGGAAGGAGAGCGAGGCGGCCAAGGTGGACAGCGGCCGGCGGCGGCGCTCGGCCTCCGACGGCGAGGACGAGAAGAACCTGAAGCGCTTCAAAGGCGCCGGAGAGGCGGCCTCCACGGACGGCGAGGCCGGCCAGGCCTCCGCCGCCGGGCCGGGCCTCTGGACCGGAGAGGGGGGGCCGGCGGCCGCCGACAGCGTCAGCAGCACCACCAAGAACGGGAGCTCCAGGTCCCCGGACGACGTCCCCGCCCTGCTCGGGGAGCAGGCGCACGCCGCTCGGTCCTCGGGCCAGGTGAAGGAGAATGGCCGCCCCCTCTCCACGCAGGGCGTGCCGGACTCCACCACGCCCCTCCCTCACACGCCCACCCCCCCGCCCCTGAAGCCCGCCCCCTCCCTGTTCTCCAACACCTCCTTCCCGTCGTTGGGCCAGATGCCCAGCCTGGTCCCTGGGGGCTCGGTGCATAAGGCGTCGGCGGCGCCCCTGGCGGAGCCGGCGTACCCCCGTACGGCGGCGCTAGTGTCCCCCGGCCCCGTCACCATCTCCTCGTCCTCCCAGGGCAGCGGGGCCAGCGTCACCCTCTCCCCCGCTGTGGCCTTCAGTCCCAAGGCTCCTGCCTGGGGCAACCAGACAGAGGTACAGCACCAGCACCAGCACCACGACACCGGTCACAATGTTCTGCCTGCATGTATGTATGCCAATTATGGCACGCATTGCCCCATTGATCCCGCTCCTTCAGAGTGGGGCCCCCCACTCTGAAGGAGGGACCCCCCCTCTTCCTCTGAAGGAGGGACCCCCCCTCCCCCTCTGAAGGAGGGACCCCCACTCTGAAGGAGGGACCCCCCCTCTCCCTCTGAAGGAGGGATCCCCCACTCTTCGTTCCTTCGCAAGATTTCTTCCTTGCTACTTAAGGGAGTTTTGTCTTGCCCCCTGGGGGGCTGGTGTCAGGGGGGGTCATATTTAAACGGCCTTGAGTCCTTTGGGACTGTTCCGGTGACTAAGGGCTGTACTAATTTAATCGAATGTTGACGCCGTGGATGATTCGTTGTTCTTTTGTCTCCCAGGGCTCAAAGACCCACCTGGGCTTCCGTTCTCCGGCCAGCCTGCCGGGGGCGGCCCCCGTGTTCGGGGAGGTCAGCTCCCAGACCAACGGGGCCCCCGGCGCCACCGGCCCCCAGGACCCCTCCAGACCCTTCGGCTTTGGCTTCGGGGGGGACAAGAAGAAGGACGCCCAGCCCCCGCAGGACCAGAACTTGTTTTTCCAGTGCATGACCCAGAGCCCCGGCCCGGCCCAGAGCCCCGCCGCGGCGCAGTCCTCCCCCAAGGACACCAACTACTTCACCGCCGTGTCGGAGGGCCTGGGCAAGGAGCCCCCCAGCCTGTTCAAGGCCGCGGACGGGCAGAAGAAGGCCGCGGGCCCCCACGGCTCCGCCGCGCTGTTCGGCTCCCAGAAGGAGCCGCCCAAAGTGCCCGAGAGCCACGCGGCGGGGAACTGCGTGCTGGCCGCGGCCCCCGGGGGCGCTAGGGGCGCGGCCCCGGCCGTGCCGGCTCCGTCTTCTGGAGCCCACGGCGCCGGTAAGAGGGTCGGTAGTAACGGAGCCGCGGCCCCCGGGCCGCCACCTACCAAGACCCCCGACGGCCACCAGAACCTGTTCCTCCAGGCCTCCCAGGAGCCCCCCAACCCCTTCCTGGCCTACGGGGATGCGCCCCCGGGGGCCTCCTTCGCGGGCTTCTCCGGTGCGGAGGCGGAGAGCGTGGCGGCGGCGGCGGCGGACGGTAAGCCCAACCTGTTCACCATGGCGGAGCAGCCCAAGGGGATGCTGGCGTCGGCCTTCGCGGCGCTGCCGTCGGCCGCGGCCCCCAGCTCCTCTTCCCCCGCCCTGGCCTTCTCTCAGCGGCCCCAGAGCGAAGGAGCGAAGCCCAAGGAGGAGCAGGACGGCCAGGAGAAGCCCACCTCCACGTCGGGCTCCAGCCCCGGGGGGAACGGAGAGGCCCCCGGCCACTTCGACCAGAGCCAGACCCAGAAGTTCAACCTGGAGGACAGGGGCCAGTCCTCCAAGAGGGACTCGGACTCCAGCATCAACAGCGACCTGTCGGACCTGAGCGAGAACGAGGAGGGCCCGGACAGGGGCCCCGGCCCGGGCAGACCGCCGGGCCCCGCCAAAGAGGCCGGCATGCTGCCCAAGTCTAAAACCGTGGGAGCGCCCAAGGGCCGCCCACGCACCAAGCCCTTCAAAGGTAGGGCCCCCTGCGCCTGGTAAACCCATGTCCCCTACTGGGGTCCCCTACTGGGGCCCCCTACTGGGGCCCCCTACTGGGGCCCCCAGTATTTCTGTCATTTCTAAAGTAGTTTACAAAGTTGATCAGAGTATGTAGGAACATTTAATTAGTAATTCATAACGTCCTATTTCCCTGGGGTATAAATATGACGTGACACAGAGGCCCTTTCTCTTCAACATGGGAAAGACAAAGTTTAAAACAAGTTCAAGCGCGAAAATGAATACATTTAATGATGGAGTCTCCGGAAATATCAACAATTTATTTGGGATTTAACAAGAAAATTAAACATTCAAAATGAATAAGAAAACCTTGTTCAAAGAAATGTAACATTCAACATCAATACAACCTCCAGCTTTCTTCGAGAGTGACCGGTTTGTTTACATGATGTGGGCGCATCTGTCTGCGTCACACCAATACCCGGCGCATTTACTGACGCAAATGATGTTTAGAAATGTTCAGCGTAGTGTCCGAATTCTCGTTTGTTCATTCCCTATGTAGTGCACTATATCACGAACACTATCGGGAATAGTGAGTGAGTGAATAGGGAACGATTTCGAAGTCGAACACAGCTCATGTACCACAGCTGTGACCCGGAAATGGTGCAGCGGGGTGTGATGTCATTTCGCCGTGCGAGCAGACCGGTAGGTTCCGAGCCCCTCTCCTCTCCTCTCGCAGCAGTGAGTGAATACGGCAGGTCAGCGCTACATAGTATGTCTTCCACCGGTGCCAGTTAATTTAAATTAAAATTTGCGGGGCTTTTTAAGTTGAAAAAATAGGTACCACAGCGCTTTCAAAAATATAATAATAATAAATAATAATAAATAATAATATATATATATTTTTTAAATTAGTTATTAAAATATAATTATCGGCAACTTGAGACGATCGACGATGGAATCCATCTATCGTCGATAGTCGATAGAATCGACTATCGGCCCATCCCTCCTCTAGTCCTCCCTAACCCTGTGTTGTCTCCTCTAGTCCTCCCTAACCCTGTGTTGTCTCCTCTAGTCCTCCCTAACCCTGTCCTGTCTCCTCTAGTCCTCTCTAACCCTGTCCTGTCTCCTCTAGTCCTCCCTAACCCTGTGTTGTCTCCTCTAGTCCTCCCTAACCCTGTCCTGTCTCCTCTAGTCCTCTCTAACCCTGTCCTGTCTCCTCTAGTCCTCTCTAACCCCGTGTTGTCTCCTCTAGTCCTCTCTAGCCCCGTGTTGTCTCCTGCAGTGGGCCAGTCGGTGCTGAAGGACCAGTCCTCCCTAACCCCGTGTTGTCTCCTCTAGTCCTCTCTAACCCTGTGTTGTCTCCTCTAGTCCTCCCTAACCCTGTCCTGTCTCCTCTAGTCCTCCCTAACCCTGTGTTGTCTCCTCTAGTCCTCTCTAACCCCGTGTTGTCTCCTGCAGTGGGCCAGTCGGTGCTGAAGGACCAGTCCTCTCTAACCCCGTGTTGTCTCCTCTAGTCCTCCCTAACCCTGTCCTGTCTCCTGCAGTGGGCCAGTCGGTGCTGAAGGACCAGTCCAAGGTGCGGCGCCTGAAGCAGTCGGGCGAGTCCTTCCTCCAGGACGGCTCCTGCATCAACGTGGCGCCCCACCTGCACAAGTGCCGCGAGTGTCGCCTGGAGCGCTACCGCAAGTACCGGGACGAGGACACGGACGGAGATGACGACCCCAACGTGGCCTGCCGGTTCTTCCACTTCCGGAGGTGGGTGTGGGTGCACGCGACCGCGGGATGATGAGCGCGTCTGTCTCCCCGGGCAGGATGAAGGGCTCAGTGGTGCACGCTAGTGGTCAACACAAGGTGTTTGGGTTATTGTGATGTGACGATGGCCATATGAGTTGTAGGCTTTATGTGAGGATGAGGTGGACTCTAAACCGTGAGGTGGACAGGAGTAGGGCTGCTCGATTATGGGAAAAATCATAATCAGGATTATTTGGGGCAATATTGAAATCACGATCATTCAAACGATTATTTTTGAGTTTGAAAACATGATGTATTTATTCAGTATGTCTCTCCAAAAAAACACTTTGTAACTGAGGACTTTGAAACGTCACCTTAAAAAAATGGTATATCTAACCAAAAAAAAGATATGTATCCAGCTTTTCTGCACTTAATATAAAACATACAATGACAAAACACAACAAAAATTTAATGAAGTAAAAAAAAAAAAACATAAAAAACAACAACATGAATGAATTGGATGTTCCCGAGACTTGTATTGTAAATGTCGGGGATTTTCACGGCGTCTTGAAGGGGAATAAAATCTTCCGATCGTCCCGACGGCCCCCCCGCCTCTGGCCCCCCCGCCTCTGGCCTCAGACAAAAATGGTATATGTGGCTAAAATGATCTGACGATCAGTCATTATGGGTCTGGCCCGACTAATCAGATTTGACTGGTAAATCTTAGTAGCGTGAGAAACGGCATGCAATTATTAAATTATTAATAATGCATTCACCCTATGCAATTATTAATAATTAACCTTATTAATTAATAATCCTATTAATTATTAATAATTAATCCTACAAAGGACCCATCAAATGTTTACCTTTGTCATTACCATGTCAAAAAAGTGAGTCTTCAACAAAAATGTATAATGTCGAGCAATACACTTTTTATTCTCTAGTCGTCATAGCAATCCAATAAAACCGTATAAAGACGGTACTGCATATTATTTTAAAGAAAAATATGAAATAAATCTTTCCATGGCCATCCCCAGGCCCATTAACATGTCCCCCGGTTTAAAGTCCAGACATCCATCGGTCCTGAAGCTCATCTCTGCCCCCCCCCCCCCCTCCAGGCTGGCGTTCACCAGGAAAGGCATCCTGCGGGTGGAGGGCTTCCTGAGCCCCCAGCAGAGCGACGCCATGGCCATGGGCCTGTGGCTGCCCGCCCCGGCCGTGCAGGAGGGCCTGGACCTCGACACGTCCAAGTACATCCTGGCCAACGTGGGCGACCAGTTCTGCCAGCTGGTCATGTCCGAGAAGGAGGCCATGATGCTCGTGGAGCCGCACCGTGAGTCTCACACCCCAGAGTGCGTCAGGACCCCCCCCAGAGTGCGTCAGGACCCCCCCAGAGTGCGCCAGGGCTCCCCCAGAGTGCGTCAGGGCTCCCCCCTGTGTGCGTCAGGACTCCCCCCGCAGAGTGCGTCAGGACCCCCCCAGAGTGCGTCAGGACTCCCCCCAGAGTGCGTCAGGACTCCCCCCCCAGAGTGCGTCAGGACTCCCCCCCCAGAGTGCGTCAGGACTCCCCCCCAGAGTGCGTCAGGACCCCCCCCAGAGTGCGTCAGGACTCCCCCCAGAGTGCGTCAGGACCCCCCCAGAGTGCGTCAGGACCCCCCCCAGAGTGCGTCAGGGCTCCCCCCAGAGTGTGTCAGGGCTCCCCCCCAGAGTGCGTCAGGGCTCCCCCCAGAGTGCGTCAGGGCTCCCCCCAGAGTGTGTCAGGGCCCCCCCCAGAGTGTGTCAGGGCCCCCCCCCAGAGTGCGTCAGGGCTCCCCCCAGAGTGCGTCAGGGCTCCCCCCAGAGTGCGTCAGGGCTCCCCCCAGAGTGCGTCAGGACTCCCCCAGAGTGCGTCAGGACTCCCCCCAGAGTCCCCCCAGAGTGCGTCAGGGCTCCCCCCAGAGTGCGTCAGGACCCCCCCCAGAGTGCGTCAGGACCCCCCCCAGAGTGCGTCAGGACCCCCCCCAGAGTGCGTCAGGACCCCCCCCAGAGTGCGTCAGGGCTCCCCCAGAGTGCGTCAGGACCCCCCCCAGAGTGCGTCAGGACCCCCCCCAGAGTGTGTCAGGACTCCCCCAGAGTGCGTCAGGACTCCCTCTGGGGTCACGGCTTCTGTCGCTGGGGCTGGAGCCTTAATTCCTGTCATTGTTAATTTAGTTGTGACGTATAGTTGCACTTCACCCAAAGGAAAATGATTTCTTATTATCTTGGGAAGTGGTGTGCACAACCTTTTTGATTCAACGTTCCCGGTACATAACTGGGATGTCCTCTCTCCTGTCACTTTTTTACGGTAACGATTTTCTGGGAAATGTTCTTGAGCATTTCTTGGTTACACCCCAACGTTTGAAAGGGGGCTTAAATACATGCAGAGCCTCCAGAAATGGTCTCTATATTCAGAACGTTAAACACCATCATTCTGAGCATTCCTACAACGCCATCGTATCTATTGTGTGAGCTGTGGTCGCCCCGGCGACGGCTCAGAGCTCAATGTGTCGCGTGCTCTCCGCCTTTCAGAGAAGGTGGCGTGGAAGCGTGCGGTGCGAGGCGTTCGGGAGATGTGTGACGTGTGCGAGACCACCCTGTTCAACATCCACTGGGTCTGCCGCAAGTGCGGGTTCGGCGTGTGTCTGGACTGCTACCGGCTCCGGAGGAACCGGCCTCGTGAAGGTCAGTTCAAGAGGGCGTCTTACGACGCGGTCACGATGCCGCCATCAGACCTGTGAAATGGTATTCAAATAAGATGTAAACTGGAAAACAAGGTCTTTTTTTTGAGTCAGCTTAGCTCATGAGGTAGAGCGGGTTCCCTTGTAACTGGATGGTTACTAGTACGATCCCCGTCCCCATCTCCTAGCAGAGTGTCGAGGTGTCCCTGAGCAAGGCACCTCAACCTCACTGCTCCCAACGAGCTGGCTGTCGCCCTGCGTGGTCGACGTCGCTGTCGGTGTGTTAATGTGTGCATGAACCGCTTGGGATCAGAGCGTCTGTAGAAGGCCCTTAATGTAAACGTGTTCCCCTCAGACATGGACGAGGCCCCAGAGGACGAGGTGTTTGCCTGGCTGAAGTGCGCCAAGGGCCAACCCCACGAGCCCCAGAACCTCATGCCAACGCAGATCATCCCCGGAGCCGGTAGGGGCCCTCACCGAGCGATCAATACATCTGATATGATCCGTCTATTGGTGTACAGTTTATTTACACTATTCAGTACGGACAGAATGTCCACGTGTCCGACTCTGATGTGTTCAACCCTTCACCCCGTTCCTCCCCTTAAGCGCTCTACAACATCGGGGACATGGTCCACTCGGCGAGGGGCAAGTGGGGCATCAAGGCCAACTGCCCCTGCACGAGTCGGCACGGGAAGACCCTGGGTCGGCCCAGCGGCCCCAACGGGATATCCCAGGTAGTCACGCAGCCGTACGGCCCCGCCCCCACGCTGACCTACAGCGGCCCGTCATGCACGCCACATCCCGACCGACGCGTGGTCCTAACGTTGTCGTCTTCCTCCCCAGCACTCCTCCTCCTCCTCTTCCTCCCTCGGGCCGGCGTCCACGTCGGGCGTCGGTCACGCCGCTAAATCGGAGGCCGATGCGTCGGCGGTGAAGCTGGAGGCCGCGCAGACGGCGCTGACGTCAGACGGAGGCGGTGGCGAGACGGTGGGCGGCGCCAGCGGGCCGTCGGCGGCGTCCGGGAGCCAGGCCAAGGAGCCCCGCGCCGCCACGGGGGAGGGCAACAGCTCCGCCCTGCACTGGCTGGCCGACCTGGCCACACAGAAGGCCAAGGACGACACGAAAGGTAGCGTGGAAACGTGTCCGGGGGGTCCACTCTGTCCAGGTGCTGGATTACAGGGCTCCCTAAAGCCTGCTCGTAAAGTCGGACGTTTAAAAATATGAGTTTCCGAGCCCGAATGTCATAAAAGGAATCAAAAGCATGCAAACGTCCCGAAGCGTAAACGGTGTTTATGGTCTTCTGTTGAACGCGTCAAAGGCCGAACACGGTTAACCCTGGGCGTTTCCGTGCGTGTGGTTAAACGGCGTGAAGGAGGTTGTGGCTGACTTTCCGCTCCCCCCCCCCCCCCCCCCCCAGACTCCGGCTCGCTGCGCTCCATGATGGGCCGGGACGGCCGGCCACCGTTCGGCCTGGACGCTCTGGGGGCGCGCTCCAAGCCCAGCGTCTCCAGCCCCAAGCTCTTCAACAGCCTCCTGTTGGGCGGCAGCCTGTCCCAGCCCAAGCCCGAGGGCTCCAGCCTCAGGGACCTGCTGAACTCGGGCCCCGGACGGCTCCCCCAGGGCCACGGGGACGGCGGGGTCCCCTTCCCCTCCGTCTTCACCTCAGGAGGCGTGAGTGGTTCTGCTTCATACCACGGGGCTCAAGGAAGAGACTGGGCAGTCTAGAGCTAACGGGAGCTGTGTGTGTGTGTGTGTGTGTGTGTGTGTGTGTGTGTGTGTGTGTGTGTGTGTGTGTGTGTGTGTGTGTGTGTGTGTGTGTGTGTGTGTGTGTGTGTGTGTGTGTGTGTGTGTGTGTGTGTGTGTGTGTGTGTGTGTGTGTGTGTGTGGAGAGGGATTTAAAGGATAACCTCAACAGTGAGGTGATAATTAGTCCAGGTCTGGCCGCTCAAGTCGGTTTGCAAAAAGCTTTAAGAAGCCTTTTCATTTGGGCGTTGGGCGTGACGACCCCGACTCCGTACAGCAGGCTGCCGTCCCCAGGGGGGGGCATGGCTCTGTTCTGAATGGGCTCTTTTAGGTTGAGGTACAGCTTCCACAGAGACCCAGGGACGACTCTGGCGGGCTGTGAGTGAGCTGCGGTCCCTCTCGTGTCTCCCCAGGGCGACAAGCTGAAGAGCAGCCTGCCCGACTTCCTGGACCACATCATCGCCTCGGTGGTGGAGACCAAGAAGGCGGAGGGGCGTCGGGGAGGCCCCCCCGAGGGCGGGGAGCTGGGGCTGCTGGGGGCCCGGAGGGAGGGCGTGATGGGCCTCAGCGTGCTGGACCCCCACACCTCCCACTCCTGGCTGTGTGACGGGCGGCTGCTCTGCCTGCAGGACCCCAGCAACGGCAACAACTGGAAGATCTTCAGGGAGTGCTGGAAGCAGGGACAGGTGAGGCCGCGTGGCCCTCCCTTAGGTCGCAGCGCTGGCTACCTCTTTGGTTATTCACCTAAACATAATGCAAAGCACGGGCTCATGGGTAAAGTACAGAGCACGGGCTCATGGGTAAAGTACAGAGCACGGGCTCATGGGTAAAGTACAGAGCACGGGCTCATGGGTAAAGTACAGAGCAGGGGCTCATGGGTAAAGTACAGAGCAGGGGCTCATGGGTAAAGTACAGAGCACGGGCTCATAGGTAAAGTACAGAGCACGGGCTCATGGGTAAAGTACAGAGCAGGGGCTCATAGGTAAAGTACAGAGCACGGGCTCATAGGTAAAGTACAGAGCACGTGACCATAGGTAAAGTACAGAGCACGGGCTCATAGGTAAAGTACAGAGCACGGGCTCATGGGTAAAGTGCAGAGCACGGGCTCATAGGTAAAGTTCAGAGCACGGGCTCATGGGTAAAGTACAGAGCACGTGACCTTCAGTAAAACGACCTCCTGTGTGTCCTGGGTAGATGGGGTGGTTACTGCGTGTCATGCTGTATTTCCATTTATGCGTCAGGCTGCACCATCGTTCAGTTCCAGTTCAGGGGGAAGGCAGTTAACTAAGTGGTCTCGAGCTTTGGAATGGTATAATCTATTGTAGGTGTCCACTGATGAATGTGTTGATGATGGTCTTATGAATATCAAAGGACACAAACATAGCCTTTTGTGCATTGGGAGAAGAGGTTTCATCTGAGACCCAGCTGCAGTGTTTCTACTAGTTTCGGGTCTTCCCATCCTGGCATCCTTACAGCCCGATGTGGGAGTGGTGGTGAGGGGGGAGGGTTTGAGTGTATTTACAGACAGCGGGGATCAACACTAGAGATGCACGGCCAGAGAGTCACCCTCTCATGACTCAAGAGGGGGTTTCCCGATTGGGGCTGTTTTTCACTCCTTTCCCAAACATTTGTAATGGGCTTAGTGGCCTCACAGACGCAGCGTATTGAAATAGCGAGTGTCACCGGTCCTCCGTTCTGCAGCCTGTGCTGGTGTCGGGGATCCACAAGCGCCTGAAGGGGAACCTGTGGCAGCCAGACGCCTTCAGCAAAGAGTTCGGGGACCAGGACGTGGACCTGGTGAACTGCAGGAACTGCTCCATCATCTCCGACGTCAAGGTGCGGGACTTCTGGGACGGCTTCCAGGTCATTTCAAGTGAGTCTTTTCAATACATTTAGTTTTTTCTTTATGGTAACATGACAATGTTTAATGTGTTCGGAATTGTGGACTCAAAACCGTGAGGTGGAATGGAGGCATGTATTCTGTGTTCCATTAGTTCCCCGGTCAAGCCATTAACCGTGTGCGTGTCTCTGCAGGACGCCTGAAGGGCAGTGACGGACAGCCCATGGTGTTGAAGCTGAAGGACTGGCCCCCGGGAGAAGACTTCCGGGACATGATGCCAACACGGTGAGCTGCCTCTACTACAGTCCACCACTTCCTCCTACACCTCCACCACTTCCTCCTACACCTCCACCACTTCCTCCTACACCTCCACCACTTCCTCCTACTCCTCCTCCACCTCCACCACTTCCTCCTACACCTCCACCACGCCCCCCTACACCTCCACCACTTCCTCCTACACCTCCACCACTTCCTCCTACACCTCCACCACTTCCTCCTACACCTCCACCACTTCCTCCTACACCTCCACCACTTCCTCCTACACCTCCACCACTTCCTCCTACACCTCCACCACCTCCTACTCCTCCTACACCTCCACCACGCCCTCCTACACCTCCACCACTTCCTCCTACACCTCCACCACTTCCTCCTACACCTCCACCACTTCCTCCTACTCCTCCTCCACCTCCACCACTTCCTCCTACACCTCCACCACGCCCCCCTACACCTCCACCACTTCCTCCTACACCTCCACCACTTCCTCCTACACCTCCACCACTTCCTCCTACACCTCCACCACTTCCTCCTACACCTCCACCACTTCCTCCTACACCTCCACCACTTCCTCCTACACCTCCACCACCTCCTACTCCTCCTACACCTCCACCACTTCCTCCTACACCTCCACCCCGCCCTCCGGCCTCCACCACGCCCCCCTACACATCCATCACGACCTCCAGCCTCCACCACTTCCTCCTACACCTCCACCACGACCTCCAGCCTCCACCACTTCCTCCTACACCTCCACCACGCCCCCCTACACCTCCACCACTTCCTCCTACACCTCCACCACGCCCCCCTACACCTCCACCACTTCCCCCTACACCTCCACCACGGCCTCCAGCCTCCACCACGGCCTCCAGCCTCCACCACGCCCCCCTACACCTCCACCACTTTCCCCTACACCCCCACCACTTCCTCCTACACCTCCACCACTTCCTCCTACACCTCCACCACTTCCTCCTACACCTCCACCACTTCCCCCTACACCTCCACCACTTCCCCCTACACCTCCACCACGGCCTCCAGCTCCACCCCGCCCTCCGGCCTCCACCAGGCCTCCCTGGTTCTATAGACCCACGCTGCTGTTAAAGGTCTCCCTCCCCTCGGTGTGTGTCCAGGTTTGACGACCTGATGGACAACCTTCCCCTGCCGGAGTACACCAAGCGAGACGGCCGGCTCAACCTCGCCGCCCGGCTGCCCAACTTCTTTGTGCGTCCGGACCTCGGCCCCAAGATGTACAACGCCTACGGTGAGAAACGGCCGGGCCATACGTCCAGAAGGACACTCGGGGCATTCAGCAGACGCTTTTATTACAATAAGTAATAAGGGAAACAATAAGTGGCCGTTGGTACAGTAAGGATGTTGGTAGAAGTACCAAGCATTAACAACTCCTAGGTTAACCCATTCCCCGTATACAACGAGCTAGCTAGGATAAATGTACTATTTTTAAGTGCAAGGACGTACAACAGAATAGGATTAGAGCGGACTCGGTTAAGCAAAGCAAAGCCGTCCCAGAAGGTCACTAACCACTCCTTGTCTCTCTCCATCCCTGCCTGTCTCTCTGTCTGTCTCTCTGTCTCTCTGTCTGTCCGTCTCTCTGTCCGTCTCTCTGTCCGTCTCTCTGTCCTGCTCCATCAGGTCTGATCTCCACCGAGGACAGTAAGGTGGGCACCACCAACCTCCACCTGGACGTCTCAGACGCCGTCAACGTCATGGTGTACGTGGGCATCCCCCAGGAGGCCGGAGACCACGAGAACGGTGAGCAGAACGCAGACGCATCCCACCATCTACATCATCACACATCTACATCCATCACACCATCTACATCATCACACCATCTACATCCATCACACATCTACATCATCACCCTCTACATCCATCACACATCTACATCCATCACACCATCTACATCCATCACACATCTACATCCATCACACCATCTACATCCATCACACCATCTACATCCATCACACATCTACATCCATCACACCATCTACGTCCATCACACCCTCTACATCCATCACACATCTACATCCATCACACATCTACATCCATCACACATCTACATCATCACACCATCTACATCCATCACCCATCTACATCCATCACACCATCTACATCCATCCCACCATCTACATCCATCACACCATCTACATCCATCACCCATCTACATCCATCACACATCTACATCCATCACACCATCTACATCCATCACCCATCTACATCCATCACACCATCTACATCCATCACACCATCTACATCCATCACACATCTACATCATCACCCTCTACATCCATCACACCATCTACATCCATCACACATCTACATCCATCACACATCTACATCCATCACACATCTACATCATCACCCTCTACATCCATCACACATCTACATCCATCACACCATCTACATCCATCACACCATCTACATCCATCACACATCTACATCCATCACACATCTACATCCATCACACCATCTACATCCATCACCCATCTACATCCATCACACCATCTACATCCATCACACCATCTACATCATCACACCATCTACATCATCACACCATCTACATCATCACACATCTACATCATCACCCTCTACATCCATCACACCATCTACATCCATCACACCATCTACATCCATCACACCCTCTACATCCATCACACATCTACATCCATCACACCATCTACATCATCACACCATCTACGTCCATCACACCATCTACATCCATCACACCATCTACATCATCACACCATCTACATCCATCACACCATCTACATCCATCCCTCTCCTCTGCCTTCTCCCTCTCCTCTCACACTCGTGTACCAAACTGCACCAAAAGCACAATCCACGTTTCAAAGACGGTTCAGTTCCTCTACAGCCTTCACTTTTATGAACAAACTGCTTTTGTATCAAATGGCAGAACATGTACGGATTACTTAAGATAAATGAATCCCTTGACTTCCCCTAAGACAAAGCAAGCTAATTAATTGCATCCCTTGGTGCTTTGGTTTATGCAATTCTTCATTATTCATGACATTTGACGCCATTGACATTGACGAGATCTATTTAGGTATCCCGGCAATACACTATCCCTAAATAAAGCCCTCAATAAATCACACATTTTCCCGTCTTGCACCCTCTCAACATATCTAAATATGTTTAAATATCAATGTAAACTGTACGCCAATAAATCCTACATAATGTTGGAGAATAACACACTGTATAAAATATATAAAATGTGCATAAAAATGTTTGGACTAAGATGGGGGACGGGCTCCTCCGAAATTCCAACTGGCTTTCCCGCCACATGTCGGCCATTTTGACCGTCCTACCTGCCGGTGACATCACTGGCGTGGCCATGAGGAGGTCCTCATGTTATTTGGGGCCACTTGTGTTGACTGTGGCCAAATCTTTTCATTCACAGAGCCAGATATCGCTGGACGCAAAGGTCTGTAGATTTCACTTGTCCCAGTTCAGTAGCATGTCCTCCCTGTTGACTAACGACCCTCTCCCCCCCACGGCCCATCTCTGTGTCCCTGTCAGAGCACCCAGATTCATCTCCCTAGACGTGTCTCCTTGCATGCATAGCACCACAGCTAAACTTCTGTTTTTACCAAACAAAATAACAACCTCTTCCACTCTTTTAAATGTCTTCTCTGCTCCACTCTGGGATCAAACTTGCTCTATGTACTCGTCGGTTGGGTTAAGGCCAAAAGCCATTTTACAACCCGCTTATCATGATATGTTGTGGAGCTACCTTCTTGAATCTAGTGAACTCACACTGGCCTCATCCCTCCCCACCTGGTTGCCCTCCCCTCCCCTCCCCTCTCCTCCCCTCCCCTCCCCCCCCCTCCCCTCCCCTCCCCTCCCCTCTCCTCCCCTCTCCTCCCCTCCCTGTAGCTTCCTTTAGTATCAGCTCGGTCGTTTTCTCCTAGACTAGCTGTTAGTTAGGAACCTTCACTGCTCTTCAGTGGTGACGGGAGCTGTTGTTTTCTTCTTCCTTGGAGCAGTACGTTTTCATTTATTACGGTATTATGTTAGCGTTTTATTGTTTTTTAGGAGTTATGCAGGCATGTTGTCATTAGCCATATAGCTAAATTCACACACTTGGTATGGATTCATTTTGGGAAGACCGGATCACGTGGGAGCAAAACATCAAGTTTACCAACTGAAATAAACTCATCAGTCTGGGATGTTTCTCCGTCTACACTGACACGCGTTTGAGCCCAGGAAAGATAACGAAGTAGACTCTGTAAAGATAAGAAACCTTTACAATTGTTGTTATAAGTAGTACGCTCTGTCTTTTCTACTCGGGTAGGATAGATGTAAAACATCTGAACCAGTTTCATCATTTGTCAAACCCTGATTCGTACCGGTAATGTCGCTCTTTACCACCTGATGGCGCTATCATGACCACGGTGGGTTGTCCGATTGAGAGGACCATTTCGGGATGAAGTTTAATCTGACTTGACGACACAAACAAGTCACCGAGTAACGAGAATAATTTTTATTTCTCACAAACGAATATCAAAATAATAAATAGGCAATAGACTTCATTTTAGAAAGCTTAACTCTGACTCTGTGTGCGCCGAGCGTCCACCCCTCTGTAGCGGGGGAGAGACTCTGCCGATGGCCCCGTTTGGGTTTCAAAGCTCTAGGATTACTTTTTATTCTGGACCGACAGACTTTTGAGGACGAGGATGCAGACTCCCAAAGTCTCCGGTCTTACTTCACGCCACTACGGTTGTTCTTCTGTTGTAGTAACTTAGCAACCAACAGCAGAGCAGACTATCCTCTTCCTTCTTATACCAGCGAGCGCCTGCAGGGAGAACGTTGGACATTAGTTCTGGAACGGTGCCTAAACGTTGGTCAGGGCGAACGTCTTGATGTGGATGCAACCTTAACTTACCCAAACGTTTCATCATGAAAAGTGTCAGTTTGCAGACAATTTTACCCGTGCGAGCTCACACACGACTGTACCGGTAAAACCAGACGGCGCCCGACCCAGAGTTACACAACACTGTCTTCTTGGATCTATTTTGTAAAATAAGCCCAGATTTACATATACTGAATATTTATAGAAACTGATGCGAAACGTCGCGCCTGTGTTGTCTTTGTTTGCATAATTGCGTCTCCAGAGGTCATGACGACCATCGAGGAGGGAGACGTGGACGAGAAGACGAAGAGGAGGGTGTACGAGATGAAGGAGAAACCGGGGGCGCTCTGGCACATCTACGCCGCGAAGGACGCCGAGAAGATCAGAGAACTGCTGCGCAAGGTCAGCTGTCTGTCTGTCTGTCTGTCTGTCTGTCTGTCTGTCTGTCTGTCTGTCTGTCTGCTCCTGTCTGCTTCTGTCTGTCTGTCTGTCTGTCTGTCTGTCTGTGATGGCCCCCTGTGGTGTCTGTCTGTCTGACTGCCTGTCTGTCTGACTGCCTGTCTGTCTGACTGCCTGTCTGTCTGACTCTGTCTGACTGCCTGTCTGTCTGACTCTGTGCGGGGCCCCTGTCTGCCAGGTGGGGGAGGAACAGGGCCAGGAGAACCCTCCGGACCACGACCCGATCCACGACCAGAGCTGGTACCTGGACCAGGTGCTGCGGCGGCGGCTGCTGGAGGACTACGGCGTGCAGGGCTGGGCCATCGTCCAGTTCCTGGGGGACGCCGTCTTTATCCCCGCCGGGGCTCCCCACCAGGTCAGCCTCCCCGGGCCTCACTCAGTCCCTAGCCGTTGGTTTTAATTTAATAAAGAAATGCAATGATCAAAAGATAGTCCTTTTAGCTTTTGCAATATTATGTTGTTTTACTATTCTGCATTTTCCCCTAATTAAGCTTTGAACTTGAGCTAGTCTTCATCGTACCACAACTCCCCAAGAGCGTTTATGAATTCTCAGATTCAAATAACCGGACTCAATTCAAATAACCCCCAATGTGGAGCGAAACCCTGTCTGTCTGCCGCTGAGTTATTTAATTCTTTGTATGTTTACCCCCCTCCCTCTAGGTCCACAACCTGTACAGCTGTATCAAGGTGGCAGAGGACTTCGTCTCCCCTGAACATGTGAAGCACTGCTTTAGACTGACCCAGGAGTTCAGACATCTTTCTACCACTCACTCCAACCATGAGGATAAGCTTCAAGTCAGTCCGCCCTCCACACACATTACCTTTACATTTCAGGCCTTTAGCAGACGCTTTTATCCAAATGACTAGAAACAATATATTGTTACAGTAAAGATATTCATAGAAACAAGTTATTTTCTTTAAGTGCCATACAATAATTGCGTTCATTAAGTGCTAGGACGTGCAATATACAATAAATGAGTGCTCGATACAAAATGGCAGCCTTTCTTTGTGTCCCCATGGGTGTCTCACATTCTGTGTGTTGTCCCCTACAGGTGAAAAACATCATCTACCATGCGGTGAAGGACGCTGTTGGCACACTGAAGGCCCACGAGCCACAGCTGGCCCGGCCCTGAGCTGACCCGACCCCAAGACAAACCAACCACAACATCACTTTGACTCACAGACGGACACAAACATACACACGCACAGATGGATAAAGACACGCGCACACACAGACACAGACACACACACGCACACACACAGTAATTGAGTGTAGGGATTTTTTATTTTTTTTGGTCCGAGTAAAAACAAAAAAAGGTTTGTTATTTGGGGGCAATTTGGCGCATTCGACAGCGAGTGAGCTCAGATGTGCTGGTTTTAATTTTGGGGGCTCGTTGAGGTCTCCACCTTCTAGTTAATTTTGCAATTCTCTTTTCATCGAGTGTGTATTTAAGCTCCACGTTCGTTAGTCGTACTCGTTCTCTTTGGTTCGTATGTGTAAAGACACCGGAGACGCCGGGGGTGGGGTGAGGAGTTAGGAAGCGAGGAGTTAGGAAGCGAGGATGGAGGAAGCTGCCGTGCCTTCAGAGCAACAAGAGGTTCAGCTGATGCCAGTGACAAGGCGTGAGCACCAGGCAACCTTCTACTGTTTTGATGAACTCAATGTTACGTTTTATTCCTTCGATAGCACCAAGGTTAACCCGTGTTCCTATACACGTTTCTGTTGTTGGTGGGGGAACCAAGGCAACGGCGTCCCCGTCCGCCCACTGTGGCTGAGCGCGACCCATGAAGCAGCCAGGGAGGGGAGCAGACCAAAGTTTTGTATTTTTTCGTTTTCACTTTTAAAAGTTGATCAGCATTTTATACATCAGAAGGAAGGGGGTTATGGTTGCTTGATTGTTTTTAATCACCCGTTTCATGGTTGGAATGACCCGCGTCCTCGAAAATGTTCAAGAATTATGATTTCAGCTTAACCGAACTACTGGCCCTAAATGTTATTTCAATATACGAGTATTGATATTAGCAGTATGAACATTTTTTTTTTTCTTCTTCAAAATAAAGTTTACAAAAAAACATGTTTTGTATGTTGTATGAGTTGCAAACTAATCTTGCTTGGAGTTCAAACTTCTGTGCGCTTAAAATACTTCCCCGCTCCCTTTAACTTGCTGTGAATTACCATTGTCAAGACTTACCTGCAGGGCTTTTAAGTGGGTCACAGAAATGGGTAAACAATAAGGTACACTAACTCAAATGCCCATTATTGCTGTAATGTTAACCCTAACTCCTTAAGAAATCGATCATGGGTATTTAATTGGTATTTGATATTATTCATTGACGTATTGGGACATTTTTATGTATAATTATATTATACATAATAACCAATATGGAGAAATTTGGTTGATGCACCTGGATATATAAAGATATGGAGATCCATAAAGCTCTATATATTAAGTGTCTTAATTAGTTAATTAATTATAATCATAACCATTTGGCACTACATTAAATTAAGGCCAGTCCTAAATGAATGCATGTGGCCCTTTAAGGCAACGTCGCCTCGTTCTCACGACAACGGAACGCGATGCTCCAAATTAGCGTTATTGGCGCGAGAGAAGGTGGGACTTTCAGTTGCATTGGTTTAACGGCGTGAGCGGAGATGGTCTTCCGACACGAGGGAGATCCGTTTTACAACCTTTTTCGGCTGCTTTTGTCCAACATTTCGCCTACAAAAACATATTATTCCCCCATGTCGGTATTATTGTCGTTTCCTTAATCTTCCCACTCCGGTGAGGCACTAAACGGCCGTTAACAACAAACAGGAAACAAGGGACCGGAAATTGCTTTGCGATAAACGGGCGTTCCGCTATTATTCATGATCCTCTCCCTGCTTGCGACGTACTGCAGCAGTTCTCGTCCGCGTCCCACCTGACGGTCCACAGCAGCTTCCACCGCTCCAGGGGCGTGCAGGCCGGCTTCCTCAGCATCACAACACACGGTCGCGGAGGAATGGGGGCCACCTAGCTCGTTAGGCACCATTCTCACAGAGGAAAGCTCACCTCCAACTCCAACATGGTGTCGTGGATCATCTCGAGGATCGTAGTGTAAGTATGAACCCTCGGATCGTGTGTGTGTTTGTGTGTTTGTTATGACATCAAGCGGCGCTCCATCGACTGGGGCTGCATGTCGCTGCAGCTGCATAGCATATGCTTGGTGGTGATTGACATTTATTTAGGCTGTATGTCATCATGACACGGATTTCGTTTCTTTTTTCAAAGGGTTTTAGTTCCAGAGCGAGTGGATGAAGAGGGGCAGCACGCTATGGTAGTGATTCATAGTTCATGATCTGTGGTACAGCAACGTGGATGTCTGTCTAGGGTAGCTGGGGCGCTAGCCTGCTGGTCGGGTGAGGGGATGCGATACAGAACTACACTGCCATCTAAATGGACAAATGTCACTTGTTTATCACGCCATGCATCGCCAATATATCTCGGTTATCTGTCTGTACGTGGGGGATCTAATTTACCATAGGTGTGAGCGCATATGAGATGATGCATAGCAGGCATCGTGTGGTTGGGCCATGCTGTGGTTCAATATGATACTGGAACACCAGACGTGTTGGTCAGGTATGGGCTGTGCCTGTGACATAAGCACGGAAGAGACCCATTCAGCCTCATTACTGGACCTGCGTTGAACTCGGGAGGCTGGGATGTGATTCTTCCACCTGCACCCCTCGTGATGCCAGATGACTCGAGTCATCCTTCGCCATGTTTCCCTCTGCCTACGAAGGGATCGGGTTGTTTTGGTGATCTGTGAGCAACGTTGATGTCATCCCCCCTGGTCCTGATTGACCATGTTGCTCTGTCAATTAGTTTTGATTCGATTTAGACATTTCTAATGGGTTTAAACGTTGTGTTTCCAAAATATGTTAACACCCCTGGAAAGGCACAGTTGCTTGATATAATCTGTGTAATTCTATCTATCTATAGCTCTTATCACTCACTCACTTCGATAACACACTGTGTGTTCGGTAAGGTTTTTTTGGATCAGTTAAGGCTTAAGGTTCATGTGTGTCTGGAAGTCTAACGATGTGACTCGATGTGCTGCTTTCCATTAAGCCCATTTTCCTAATTTGACCTGATCAGAGTAACTCTCCCTCATCCAGGACACTCAATTCTCCCTTCTTTAACGGTAAACATTCCTGTGTTCTGACTGAAAGGCGTCTACAAACATGAGTCTACTCGAGTCCTCCAGTGAACTTGTGGGAGCCCAGTGTCTGGGCCGGCCGTCGGAGGGGGAGAGAGGAGGGGGAGAGAGGAGGGGGAGGACGAGGCTGGGAGAGCAGTCGGGTCGCGACGAGAGAGTCAGCCTCAAAGCGATGGCGGGTCTGGTGGTACGGGCCCGCGGGCCTGACACGCTCCCCTGACGGGCCGTGCCCTCTGCGGGGGCCAGGGCCTCGCTCAAAGGAGTCACGCGGGGTTCTGGTGGTCGGGCCTCGACGTACGCCGGCTGACTCGACCGGAGCATTGAGGAGACTGGCCCACGTTGTCGCTTCAAGGGGTAGGCTGAGGAAGTGATGAATCATGGCCACGATGGTATTCGGGTCATAACTTATTCAGCCTCCTCGGATGGTGTCATCGTGGGACCTGTGAAGGGGCCGGTGTGTCCTCATCTTTCCGCGCCATCGCACTATTCTGCATTCTGTCGCCTCTGCACAAATCTCCAGGAAGGCCCAGCCACATGCGCCCACCCACACCGTCTGTCTACAGCGTTGCTATCAGCGTGTGCCGCCACCCCACGGTGACGCACCTCGGGAGGCCTTCTGTGTGTCTTCCCTGTTCTATCTGGCTCGCTGCAGGCCCTTCCTGAACTGATTACACCGTGCTGCTGTGTGCTCAGCAGCTCGATAAGGCCACTTCCTCTGGCAGGGCGCAGGTCGCTGGAGTAACGGGCGTGCCGTCCCATTGGGGGAAGAAAGAGGGGAAAGAATCGAGGCCTAGTTCTCACTGAACGTTTGGAGAGGGACATTCACTTCAGGCATGCAGAGTAGTTCAGAGGCTGCATACAAATAAAACACAGCTTGGATGAAAACAGGCTAGTCCGGTGTCACGAGTTAACATCCAGGGGCCATCCAAGTTCTCTTTTCACAGGTTGACTGTTAATGTTAACAGCCCAAGGCTCCCCAACACATGACCTCTCTCTCTCTGTCTCTCTCTCTGTCTCTGTCTCTGTCTCTCTCTCTGTCTCTGTCTCTCTCTCTGTCTCTCTCTCTCCACAGCCTCGCCTTTGGGACTCTCTACCCCGCCTACTCCTCCTACAAGGCTGTCAAAACTAAGAATGTAAAAGAATATGTGAGTATCCTCTTCTGTGTGGTAACATGACACCTGGTTGACCACTACATAACCCGGTGGCTGCCTGTGACTCGGCCTCTGGTCAGACACTGATTTGCTTTGTACGCTATGTATCGCAGTTATTGTTTATGGTAATTGATAATAATGTCATCGAGCTGATGTTGTACATGACATGCCTTTTCATGCTATTGTTAAGTCATTTAAAAGTTTAATTCAATAGTGACATAATATGTATGCGTAGGGAAAGTATTATTGTATGCTTGGAATCGCATCTAGATGAGCATTTGTAATGCAAAGTTCAGGGGCGGAACCAAAAACCACCTGAACCGTAACGTGTCGTGATTTAATGAGATGAGCTTATGAGATTAGATCTGGAATGGATGGCAAGGGGAATCTCAATGTCGAGGGCCTGCAGACGCACAGGACACCCTCCTTCTAGCAGCGGAGATGGCAGCACGCTTCTGTTTCTGTTGTGGTGCTTTTAGGGTGATAGACGTTTGTGACGCCTCACTGAAGTTTGTTTTGTTTTGCATTTCAAAAACAAGTCCTGCTGTAATCATAAGGTTGTTAAAGGGTAGGAAAACCAAGTGTCTGTAGGAGAATCTCCTCGAAGAAGAAAAAATGCAATGCGAGGGAAAGATAATAAGAATGATGATAATGCATTGGGACATTGGGGCAAGGGGATTGGTTAAAACCCACGTTACACTTGATCGATTTAGGGAGCTCAGCCAATCAAACTACCATTTGGAGAATCGTTTATACAATAACTTAAAAAAACATAATACTCGGTGAGACCCAAACATAACAGGCTTCAACTGATTCAGGGTTAACTTTCCTCTTTATGGGAACTTGAGACGGGCCTTGCAGTAACGAGTGGTTCACCAGTGGGGGCGCTGTCTGGATGTATTTGTCTGGTTTGGCTCCCCATCCAGCCTGCATGGTCCATCTGTACCCGTGTGGGTCAAGGAAACCGATACTAGCAGGCAGGAACAGCTCTCGGACGGCCCGGAGAACTCTAGCAGAATGCAAAGTCGCCTTGCACTTCCTTTATTTCAGATGTAAAGTAGGGACCGGCAGGAGAGGCTATGGCGTCCTGCCCTGGCCCTGGCCCTGGCCCAGCCCCCCTCCCGGGACCACAGCCTCCTCCTGGAGGGTTACCATAGCAACCTCCTCTCAATGGCTGCGCTGGCAGGCGGCCGCGTGAAGGGGCGAATAAGTGAGGGGCGGATGCCATTTTTAGAGCGGCGGTTTGTCGGCCTTCTCCCGGTTTGTCTCGCAGAAAGGGTTAAGTGATTCAGCCGCGCCGGATTAAATGATTCATCTTCACCCCGGGGCGCGTTTCCCTCCCTTTATCCACCAGGAGATAGCAGACCTATCTGCAGCCAAAAGCATTTCTACGCTACAATATCTACGATGTAAGGCCGGCCCACGCCTCGCATCTGTGTAGCGGCGCCTTTTAGCCGTGGAACTGATTTGATAAACGTTGTATCGAATGCCCCCGGTCCCTCCACTCGCATTGTCTCAGAGAGCTCAGTCATGCACCATGATGCAATCAGAGTGCTCCACCACACAGGGTGTGCGTATGGCTGGACGTGGCCCAGTATGCACACATGAAGCCCCCCCCCCCCCACGTGACGGCCCACACGGGCCCCAGCCTGGTCTGCTGGGGGCCTGACCTGATTCCAGATTGTGTGTGTGTGTGTGTGTGTGTGTGTGTGTGTGTGTGTGTGTGTGTGTGTGTGTGTGTGTGTGTGTGTGTGTGTGTGTGTGTGTGTGTGTGTGTGTGTGTGTGTGTGTGTGTGTGTGTGTGTGTGTGTGTGTGTGTGTGTGTGTGTGCAGGTGAAGTGGATGATGTACTGGATAGTGTTTGCGCTCTTCTCGACGGCGGAGACGGTGACTGACCTGGTGCTGTCCTGGTGAGTCCGTAGGGCTGATCTGGGTTTGATGTTGATCAAGCATTTATTGTGATTACTTTGCCCAATATTAGGGTTTACTTTTTGCAATTTAGTCTTTGAACAAAATATTAACAATGCAATGAATAATCTGTGGAGCTGCAATATATTTAACCACTTTTTTTTTAGTTTATGTGATTATAATACATTTTTATTTATTAATTGCAACCTTTCACGATAAGATAATTCCGTAGGCCAAAATTGCCATTTAAATTATTATGCAAACCATATCCTAAACATATCCTAATCTATAGAAAAATAAAAAGCTTTCGGGAAAACATCAATGGAACCTTTTAAGTGATATTTATTGTTTTCTGTTCTCATTCCTGTCTGGTCTACTTCTCCTAGTGTTCTATCCATTACACAAAGTGGTTCTGGTCTAGTTTCCCTAGTGTTCTTACCGGTGTCTCCTCCCTCCTCTGACCCTATCCTGTCGGCCTTCTGGTCTCCAGGTTCCCGTTTTATTTTGAGCTGAAGATTGCCTTTGTCATCTGGCTCCTGTCCCCCTACACCAAAGGCTCCAGTGTCCTCTACCGCAAGTTCGTCCACCCCACCCTGTCCAACAAGGAGAAGGTACCCACTTCTACCTCATTGTTATTAATGCACCAGTCTAAGCTCAATATCTCAACCCATTCTGGGGCTTAGATAATGCCTTGAATAAAGTCTCCTCTCTGTCTGTTTATTTTCTTGTCTGTCTGTCTGTCTGTCTGTCTGTCTGTCTGTCTGTCTGTCTCGCTCTCTGACTCTGTCTGTCTGTCTCTCTGACCCTCTCTCTCTCTCTCTCTCTCCCCCTGGCAGGAGATAGACGAGTACATCACCCAGGCCAAAGACAAGAGCTACGAGACCATGATGCGCTTCGGCAAGAGGGGGCTCAACATCGCGGCGACCGCAGCCGTCACTGCGGCAACCAAGGTAAGCTGCACTCACCGCCCACCTGAGACGCACACTCCTCTGCCTCAGCCGTACCGGGGGGCTCGGGAGCTCCTTGATGAAGCTGTAGAGAGGATTGGAGGGCTCTGGTTTGAGTGTGATTAGGTAGAAATGGCTCAGCGATTCGTCGGCTCTTAGTGAGTGGAGTGCGATGTGAGGATGTTTTTCCAGTAGACTGCGTCGGCCTCTGCTGGAGCTGAGATGTTCGACCACTCTCGGCTCAATGCTGGCCCAGGGGCAGCACTTCCCTTAACCGTTAAGGGAAAACATCCCCCCAGTAAATCAGATTTGTGCTTTCATCTCGACAGGGGAGGGAGGGAGTGTCAATTTTTGTTGGCGTTGACGTTTTATCCTGCACCGCTATTCCGCTAGTTCTCTCGACAGCGAGCAAACTTGCCCACAGCGTCTTTTTAAGGAACAAAGTTTGATTCATGCAGAAGTCCCGACGCTGATCAGATTGTCGTGCCGGGCAGGAGCCCATTAGCGGAGCTAAGCTATCCTGCAGGACAACCATTGGGCGGTTTCACATCCCATCACAACTGCTGCACTCGGAGGTTTAGAGCCGTCTGCCAAGTATCCCAACCTCAGTGTACAACACTGTTGTGAACTCAAACCCTGACGACTGTTAATCGAGATTAGGTGTCATGAGCTTTCACTCTTTAAATTGGTTGCCCTCGATGACCTTTTATCATAGTGAGGTTTTGTTAGTGAGGTCCGTTTTGCAAAGGAAAACCGCGTTTGGGCTGAGGCAGTTAGAGATGTGTCCACGGTGTATGTATAGAGCGGCACTGGCCACATCCAGATTCAGAACATCACCTGCTACCTGAAAGTATAAGATACTACGTAGGGGGATGTTACCACGTTAGTCAGACGATGGTGACGTTAATCTTGCGGTTATCTTGTTCCTAAATGTTAGTTTATGCAGCATCGGCCGAAATTCAGTATGTCGTTGCCTGGCGTGTTCTCTGACTGGGGGGTCTCTGGGTGTGTTCAGGGCCAGGGGGGTCTCTCTGACTGGGGGGTCTCTGGGTGTGTTCAGGGCCAGGGGGTTCTCTCTGACTGGGGGGTCTCTGGGTGTGTTCAGGGCCAGGGGGGTCTCTCTGACTGGGCGGTCTCTGGGTGTGTTCAGGGCCAGGGGGGTCTCTCTGACTGGGGGGTCTCTGGGTGTGTTCAGGGCCAGGGGGCTCTCTCTGACTAGGGGTTCTCTCTGACTGGGGGGTCTCTGGGTGTGTTCAGGGCCAGGGGGTTCTCTCTGACAAGCTGCGGAGCTTCAGCATGCAGGACCTGACCATGATCAACGCGGACGACGACCTGGGGCTGCGCTCCACGGAGGCCCGCCCCCGACGGGACCCCCTGGAGGACGGGGGTTCAGGGGCCAGCACGCTGCCACGCACCCGCACCGCCAGCACCCGGCGGGAGAGTGAGTGGCACACACACACAGAGTGAACGCACTAACACGCACGCACACACAGAGTGAACGCACAAACACACACGCACACACACAGAGTGAACGCACAAACACGCACGCACACACGCAGTGATCACACACAGTGAACAAACACACACACAATGATCACACACAGTGAACAAACACACACGCAGTGATCACACACAGTGATCACACACACAGGCAGCGTAAGAACTCAGTTAACAAACACACACGCACATGCAGAGTTAGAACACTCACACGAACAAAGAGTGAGAACACACACACAGACCGACAAAGACAGACAGACACACAAGCGCGCACGTTTAGAGTGATAATACGTAGTTAACAAACGCACACGCAGAGTTAGCAGACTCGCACACGCGCGCAAATGAGCACACGTATGCAGACTGAGCACGCACACACACCCACACACGCACCCACACAGACGTGTAGAGTGAACACGCACACACAAACACACGGGTGGGGGGGGGGGATCGGAATGAACAGGGACTCGGCCCCACATGAGGAGTAATGTGTGGAGCCCCCAGAGAGCCCGGCCAGGACTCGCTCACCAGAGCTGGCGGTTTACATCAGAACCAGCGGGGGGGGGGGGGGCTTTAGGACGGGGTGCCAGTAGGACAGGGCGGGCGGCGAGCAGGGCTGTGGTCGGGCAGCCCGGCAGCGGTCATGTGATTTAGAGCTGCTGCAGAACGCCAGAGATGAAACGCTGGCTCAGGATGGGGGGGAGGGAGGGAGGGAGGGAGAGGGACCGAGCATGTGACTCCAGTGGGAGGAGAGGCCTCTTTGTGTCCGACGCTCCTCTGTGTGTGGGTCGCACACGCTGCGGTCTGAATACAGAGAGAGAAGGGAGCCATGAGGATCCTGTCAAAGGTGTGGTCTGATGTGTTACTGATGCAGATTAATACGAGTACTGAGGGAAGCTATTAATTGATATGTATGGTCACAATCATCAATAATACAAAGTTGTATTTCTAAATTTTTGGATTATTAATTAAAGTTTGTTTGAATTTATGCATGGGGTCAGGGAGGGGTTTGAACATCATCATGCTTTTTGCAGCCTGGCTGAAGCCACACCAAGCTCCATCGTAGATTGCCCGTTGGTCTGGGGAGGCTGCTGTCATTTTCTTCAGCACAAGAGGCGTGATCAACGGGCCTAGTTCAAACGACTCGGCACGCTATTGGCTGCTTGCCGTCGCTTCCCTGTCGTCATTGTGTTAAACCAGCCAATAGCGCGCCAGGGGGAAAAGCCAGCTTGATGATTGGCTCCCGCAAACGTATCAGAAAGAAATGTATTGCTCTTCTCCAGACCCTTCTGCGGGGCGAACTCAAGTCGTCGGCAGAACGGGCGGGGGGGTACCCAGTGTAGCTTCTTTGTGAAAAATCTAAAAGTGGAAAATAACATACAACAATATAGTTAATGCAGCGGCTTTCAAGGCCCGGGGTTAATTTATAAACCACATAAAGAGGGCTCGGGTACCGGCCATGCAGCAGAATCGACTGAGGTCACGAGCACGTTACCCAGGGGGGGTACGACCTCTCCCTGACCCCGCCCCACCGGTCTGACCCCCACGACCCCGTGTCCCCCCAGCCCGCTCCCTGTCCATGGTCGTCCCCGACGACGCCTCCTCGCTGCACGGCTCAGACCAGTCGGACACGCGGACGGAGCAGTCGGACGAGGACCCCACGGAGAAGCCCCCCAAGCGCGCCGCCGCCGCCACCACCGCCGCCAAGGTCGTCAAGAAGCCCGCCGCCAGCAAGACGGAGGTAGGAGCCCCCCCCCCCCGGGGTCAAACAACCCGTCATCCATCCCAATAGAGGATCAGTCTTTAGATCGCTAACCAGAGGTGTGATGGCGGAGGGGGTTGGGTCAGGGCGGCCAGCGTTACACAGCAGTCTGTTCCATGATGGTGTCGATCCGAGGCCGGGATCTGTACGCCTGTGATCTGTGATCTACTTCTGAAGGTATCGTCAATATCTCCAGAACGAGGCGTAG
This sequence comes from Gadus chalcogrammus, assembly GCF_026213295.1. Classification (NCBI taxonomy): domain Eukaryota; kingdom Metazoa; phylum Chordata; class Actinopteri; order Gadiformes; family Gadidae; genus Gadus; species Gadus chalcogrammus. The sequence goes on along the minus strand of NC_079421.1, from coordinate 22,627,989 downwards.
CTTCATGCCTTGCAGCCTCTTTAGAGGAACCTTGAGTCTGATGGTGAGCGGGCGTTTAATGACGCTGTCCCGCCCGTCTCCGCCCTTAAGTTCTGCTGTAACAAAGTTAGACCGAACCTGATCCATGCACAGTAACGGCCACGGCCACCAGAGGGCGCCAACGATGCGTGGATTTGTTTTGTACTGTCAACAGAATAATAAGTAGTAGTAATAATGTTTGCTGCCCCAAATAATAATCTGTTTGTCTGCAAGCAAACCCCCCCCCCCCCCCCCCCCCCCACAGTGGGCGATTCTGTGAATTATTTATAGGGAAAATGTCATCCCAAATTTGTAGCATATTTCCAGTTGTTGAGAACGACCTGATGAAATGCGAGTGTAACGGTCGACCAACACCTGCCCTCTGCCCCCCCCCCCCCCCCCCCCCCCAGACTCAGACCAAGGTGGTGAAGAAGACGACCAAGAAGAAGGTCGTGGCCGCTAGCGCCGAGACGCCCTGATTGGACCGGCGCGGCACTCAGCCCCCCCCCCCACAGTACCGCCTCACGGCCCCCCCCCCAACACCACCCACACACACACTCAACACACTCCCACACACCCACACGCACACACCTCCCACACACACTCGCAGGGGGGCAAAAGAATGCATTTCAGTTCTGATGTCGGAAACGCGTTTTATTTACGATGGAACCCCCCCCCCCCCTCCCTCCCTCCCTCCCTCCCTCCCTCCCTCCGCCGCTACCCAACGTCCACGCGGACACGGACGTGCAGAACACGCGTCTTCCCAAGATTACAAAACTCGTCGGGGGTGGGGGTAGGGGAAAGGTCTAGGGTCAAAGGTCAGATGTGGATCTTGGGTTGGGCTGGGGCAGAGCTAACATCCCATAAACTCACCCGCTCCTTCCACGGCTGCTTACGTCAGGCCGCTCATCGTCTCCCTGACTAAATGTTGTGTGTTTTGTTTAATCAGACTCTAATAATGGCCGTGGTGTTCATTCAGACCTTGTGGTTCGCTTCGTGTCGGCCCCCGGCCCCTGGCCCCCCTACAGCCCAGCTCCTGTCGTGGTCCGGCGGTCGGGCTCGAGGTGTCTGCAGGCTTAATCCTGACGTCACTCGCACGGAGCCTCCACTGCCCCAGGCGGTGACGCAGTGTTCGACACACCCTGGAGGGTCCTCAGCGCCGCGTGTATCGGTTGACCTCTGACCCCGGTCCCCAGGAGCACCACCCCCTCGGCCCCCTCCCATTCACCCCCAGACCCGCTGACTTCATGTGCGTCGTTGCTTTTCGAATTTGGAGTCTGTACCCCTCCTGGTGGCTCCACTCCGTCCCTGGAGTCCAGCCGATGAATAAACCAGAGCGTCTGCCCCTGGTCCCCCCGCTGACGCTGGGCGGCCGGCTCCGGGTCCCCCCGCTGACGCTGGGCGGCCGGCTCCGGGTCCCCCCGCTGACGATGGGCGGCCGGCTCCGGGTCCCCCCGCTGACGCTGGGCGGCCGGCTCCTGTCAGAGGAGGAACCCTCTCTTGAGCCGTGAGCACATTAGGATAGCGATAGCGGCACGCTCAAGCTTAAGTAGGCCAAGGTTGTGCTTACCTCCGACCCCGACCCCCCCTCCCCCCCACTCTCTCTCTCCATGTCTTCCCTGAGCTCACCCCGCCCCCCCCACACACACTCTTGTACCTGATGGAGTCCGTCTAACACATGTTAGTTCGGGGGTATTCAGCATCCTACCGCGCCCCCCTCCCCCCACCGTCCCTCCTCGGTTGGGCTCACTGTAACACTGCTACTTTCTTACTCTACTTGCATTTACCAAAACGTTAATGTGTAGCGCACTCTTAACTTGTGTTGACGCTAAGCTGAGTCGTCTGCTAATCGCATCACCGTATACCATGAGGACATGTGAAGCCTTTTATTTAATCTATTTATTTGTTTACTTGTTGTCGTCTCAGCCTCTCGGCACCGCCTCTCTCACCCGACCTGACGCCCTCGCTGACTGACCTCTGACCCCTGTAGGCCGTACCGTCGTGAACACGCCTCAAACGGCGCCGGCTGGCTGATGGACCATCCGTCGTTCTCTCTGCGGCCCCAAAGTGTGCTCAAACTGCCAGTGTGTCGTCGTGAGACATCAGACGGGGTCATGTCCTCGACGGAGGGCGTCTGCGTAGCCTGTGGTCCGATCTGGAGGAACACGGTCCGGTAGTGAGGTGGTCTGTGGTCTGATCTGGGGGTACACGGCCCGGTAGTGAGGCGTTCTGTGGTCCGGTAGTGAGGCGTCCTGTGGTCTGGTAGTGAGGCGTCCTGTGGTCTGGTAGTGAGGCGTTCTGTGGTCTCACCGGGGGTCGTCTTGGGACTGTCTGGTCAGGGCTCCAGGAGTCGGTCTCTGTAGCAGCACCGTGCCACCCTAGAGAAGGTGTTGATGGGCTGTGTGGGATTGGCCCCGACTCTGACCAATGTCTCCATTCCCCAGGATCAGAGGTAGTTCCAAATTAAATATTAAAATATTGTCTTGGTGTCCGTTCAGGACTGGTTTTGCGATGGGCATGGTTCTTTTAGGACTGGGAGTCATTTAAAGCATGTTGTGATTATTATTATAATAATATATATATTTTTCTTTCGGTGACTATTTTAAACCACAAGAGGGAGACAACCCATATCATTTCAGGGTAAATGATTTTACAGTCTGTAAATAGTAACTAACTGTACAAATGAGCTTGCTGGCCTTATTCTCTCCTTTCTCTTTACTTTATTTTATTTTTTAAAACCCGTTCATCTCAGTTCAGAATCTTTTTGTCGATCTGAAACTCGACAAACCGCGTTCTGACGCCTTTACGAGGTCTTTATCGGCGTTGTGAACAGGAACCACCGCGGCCAGAACTTCTGTTGCCGTCCGCTCCAACTGCATCTGTTTTACCCCCCCCCCCCCCCCCCCCCCCCGCGCCACACGGTCTATGCTGGTGATTTACTTTTTAAACGAGGCAAAGGGAGGACTTTCTGTTTTTAATTTGCTGAAGTTTGCACCGAGGCAGGAGAACGCTGCGACACCTCAACACCTCCGCTCCGAGGCGGAGCGTCACTCGTTACGTTGACTTTGGTTTATCTTCTGTGAGCCTTTTTAAACATGTGTTGCTGATTTGAGTTTATTTAATTTAAATGCATTGGGGACCGTGTTGTGCACGGGGACTTTGACAGAGAGAGGATATTCAACTTATTAAAGTGTATTGTTTGTGCCAATGCTAATAAAGTACACTCGTGCGCTGGGATAACGGTAGCTAACGCTGTAATTTACAGTTAACGAATCTCTACTAATAAAGGAAAGGAGAACTGTAATGCTCTGCGTGATTTCTTCCATCTGAAGCCTGAGTGGTGCATGGCTTGGTGATTGCCTCCGGATCTGAATGGTTATTTAGAGTGAGAATGCACTTTACACCAGAGGAATGGTTGGGTTAATCCTGCAAACACAATCACTACACCTTTTAAACCAAATCAAGTTTCTGGAATGGGTTTGGTTGCAGCTATAGTAAGACATTACAAGTGATTAATTTAGCATCCATTTGATGAGACAAGACTTTCTCTTCCAAACGTTGTCTGCTATCTGTATGCGGGTGTGGAAGAAGAACACTAATCAAAATTATAATTCCTAACGATGGCAGAAATGGATTTTTGCATGTAGAAAAGTATTTTAATGTCTTTTCAAGTTAAATAATGTCTTACCATTTCAATAACCTGGAAATAAACATCCTTCAAAACAATTCAGATTAAATGCATTTATACATTTCAAATGTGCTGCTTTATATGTATAGCATTGCTTGGTGAGCAGATCTGTTTAGAACTTAAACCAAGAATAGAAGTCTTTCTAACAGAATTATATAATTTTTTTTAACACTGCTGAATTCTGTTATTTCGCCACATAATGGCGCTGTCGCTTTAGGATAGAATGAGAAATGGCTTCCGAACGCAACGCATCGCTTCGCATGATCCTTCAGTGAGCGATGTTTAGGGCCAAGTTTCCCTGTTTCCTGGCCGCGGAGCAAGGTGTGTATTCACTTTAACAGATATCACTTGAATGAATCGTGTTGCATTGAGTTAAGTCTACCCAAATATGGATACAAGGATATTATATATTTTTTCACATTAGAAAAATAGAAAAATATTTAATTCATATACATAATAACGTTGGCTCTAAATGTTCATAGCATTGTTATCATAGATCTGACGTTTTAATTACAGCCGGTCCTTTACTTACCGGCCTGAGGCCCGGGTCGCCGGGAGCCATCGGAGCTGGGCAGCGTTCCTCTGCACGTGCGCTCGGAGCGACGCGTAACCGGAGCCCCTCGTCTGAGCGCTATGTTCTATGGCGGCTTACGTAACAAGTCAACGTAAGTGTGTGTGAGTGAGAGTGTGTGTGTGTGTGTGTGTGTGTGTGTGTGTTAAAACACATTCACAATCAGTGTTTACGTGTCCAGTCAGGGACAAGGGACTGGGTGTGTAGACTGTCTGGACCGACCTCAGAACTGTTTGTGGGCGACGCACCACACACACACACACACACACACACACACACACACACACACACACACACACACACACACACACACACACACACACACACACACAGAGGTCTCGGTGCAGATGTATCCCTGTGTACGTTAACATAGTGATTCCGTGCAAAGGGTCAATCCGATGTCAGTGCCTTCGCTGTTGCCCATGGCAACAGTACTTCCCATCACATAGGTAACGGTACACATCCGTGACATCGGCCTCCAGCGATCCGCACTGCTCTGTGATGGGGGTGTGTGTGTGTGTGTGTGGGGGGGGGGGGGTTGGAGCCAGGGTCTTGAAACAACTCCCTTACTATACCCTGCTGTTTGTGTGTGTGTTGGCGCGTTGTACTGTCAGGTTGAGGAAATGTATTTCAGGTAAACTGAGCTCCTTCCTATTGTTGCCTCCTGGTAGAAACACATATATATACATATATATATACACACGCTATACCTCCCTGCTCTTCCCTCACATCACTTTCTTCGTTTTCTCATCCTTTGCCATCCTTTCAGTGCGGTGTTGGGGAGAGATTGTAGGTATCCATGGCAACATGCGCGCGCGTGTGTGTGCGTGGGTGTGTGTGTGTGTGTGTGTGTGTGATAGAGAGAGAGATGGTGAAATGCATACAGCCTTGTGTCCGAGGCACAATAGGCTAATTACTGGAGCTTACCTCGCCGCTAATTAGCCGTCGCCGTGGTAATTCCATGGGTCAAGTGATCAGGACGATCGGCTCACCCTCCTGACTCATGCCCCCCCCCCCACCCCGATATCTTGGCTCCTCCCTCCTCCTCTGACATCGAGGTCACACTCCTCCTTAACCCCCTTCTCCTGCTCCTCTTCCTCTCCTCCTTCTTCCCTGACCTTTGACCTGGTCTCCTCCCCAGTCCCCCTCATGACCTTTGACCTGGTCTCCTCCAGCCCCCCTCATGGGCGTCTCGTACCCTGAGACCTCCTCTCTCAGGGTCCGGTCTAACCGCCATACAGGGGAAGCTAGAGCTCACAAGCATTCACACACACGCACGTACACACACACACACTAGACACACTACACACATAGACACTAGACACACTACACACATAGACACTAGACACACTACACACATAGACACTAGACACACTACACACATAGACACTAGACACACTACACACATAGACACTAGACACACTACACACATAGACACTAGACACACTACACACTAGACACACTACACACATAGACACTAGACACACTACACACATAGACACTAGACACACTACACACATAGACACTAGACACACTACACACATAGACACTAGACACACGTACACACATAGACACTAGACACACTACACACATAGACACTAGACACACTACACACATAGACACTAGACACACTACACACATAGACACTAGACACACAACACACATAGACACTAGACACACGTACACACATAGACACTAGACACACTACACACATAGACACTAGACACACTACACACATAGACACTAGACACACTACACACATAGACACTAGACACACTACACACATAGACACTAGACACACTACACACATAGACACTAGACACACTACACACATAGACACTAGACACACTACACACATAGACACTAGACACACTACACACATAGACACTAGACACACTACACACATAGACACTAGACACACTACACACATAGACACTAGACACACTACACACATAGACACTAGACACACTACACACATAGACACTAGACACACTACACACATAGACACTAGACACACTACACACATAGACACTAGACACACTACACACATAGACACTAGACACACTACACACATAGACACTAGACACACTACACACATAGACACTAGACACACTACACACATAGACACTAGACACACTACACACATAGACACTAGACACACGTACACATAGACACACACATGTACACAGCAATAAACACGTACACACACTGTACACATGTACACACTGTGCGTACACACTCTCACACTGTACACACTGTACCCTATTACACACACACACTGTGCACACACACACACACACTGTACACACACACACACTGTACACACACACACACTGTACATACACACACACACTGTACACGCCTCCTGACTTCCTGTGCTTGGCAGACTGCCAGCTGGCCGTCGCCGGGCGTGGGCTCTGACCTTCCAGAGGTGTTCAGCGGTCGGCCCTCCGTCGGCCCCGTACCTGGGAGCGATCCCACACACGACGGCACGGCTGGCCCCGAGTAAACAGACCCAAACGCTGCTCTTCTCATTTCTTTAGTTCGGTATTCGGCTCTTTATTCAATGGGCTGCTTACATAATTATTTGCTTCACTAAGAAAACGCAGGTTGAAGTTCTTTGATGTCCCGTCCTGTGTTCCAGTGTTGGTTTGAGATCGCTGTTGAGAGGACCGCTGAAGGAGGACACCTCCTTCAGCTGGGTCTCAGCCGTCCCCACCTCTCTGTCCCCCGTCCCTCCCCTCGTTTCATCTCCACCATCACCAGACCTCTGCAGCCTTTAACCGTGTTGAGGTCTGGACCGACCAGTGGGGAGAGGAGAGGAGAGGAGGCTGCAGGGGGATAAGGGGAGCCTCTTCAGACCGTCCACATACTCAAGCTCACTATGAATATTATTCTGGCCTTGGCCACCAAACTATTGATTTGTAATCCAGACCGCAGCCTTACAGCCCATTCACACCATCCTATTTACCTGACCTTTTTATTTTATTGTTCACCTACTTTGGCAATGAGTTGTAACTGGTCATTTAAAAATTGTGAAACATTTTGAGGAGAGAATCTGCGGGTTGGTGAGGGAGTCACATTCCACCGCGGAGGCCTTCATTTTTTTGTCGATTTCGGATGACACGAAGCAAAATCATCTCCTCTACATATGCCATGTTTGCGATTGTCGTTGCCGGTAATTTTGCAACACAACAGTCACTGCCCTCTAAAGGATGTTTTTGCTTAACATCCATAGCACGAGGTACGAAGGGTAGTCCCGGAGACGACGTTTGGTACGGGCGGACGAGTTTCGTCCGGATCCGGAGGTGTGAATCGGCCTTTACACTGTTCATAAAACGGCCAAACCAATCAGAATAGAACACTGACTCTATTGCTCTCCTGAATCCGGTCGGAGGTAGAGCTAGGACATGTTCTCCGGAGAAAAGCCTGAAGAGTTTATTCATCATTCCTATTTCGGTTGAGGCGTTTTAATGTCTCCTTGGCCGACGCCACTCTTTCTTTTGGCAGTTGGGCGGACGGTGGCGTTGGGGTTCGTCTTCAACCGGAACTCCTCCCCCGAGCTCCGATTGGTCCAAGAATTTTAAATTTGTCGGGAAAAGGCTTTGTGTTGAGCCGGCGGAATGGGGGGGTGGGGGGGGGGGTCTCACGAGGCTCCTTCAGGGGGAGCAGGGGGGTAAGACCAGCGCTGGGGGGCGTCACGGCGGAGGATGGAGGAGGATTACCAACGTCTGGGAAAAGAAGAAGTGGGCAAAGGAGGAAAAGTCAGGAAGTGATGCAGCGAGCGGAAACGTTGCACTGTGGGTAAACGGCGGGGCACGAGGGGGTGGGGGGGGTATGGGGGGGAGGGGGGCTGCGGGGAGGGGGGTCTACGGCAGGGCTGTGTGTTTACCTCTCAGCTGCTGTTAACTGCAGTGCCCGGGGACACCTGGTGGTCAGCAACACACGAACACACGAACACACACACACACACACACACACACACACACACACACACACACACACACACACACACACACACACACACACACACACACACACACACACACACACACACACACACACACACACACACACACACTCCCTCCCTCTCCCTCTCTACAGCCACTGGGTCCCGTACGGTGTGTGTCCTGGCACTGCCCCTCTTCCAGCTGCCTCTCTCCATGGTTCTGTTCCCGGTCAGCCCCGGCACCACCGGACACACACATTAGTGTAGCCCCCACTCGGACCAGGTAGGGGACCCCGATAGAGGGGTGATGGGACGGGGGGGGGAGCAGGATCTATATTTAACCGCTCTGCCGTTGTTTATTAATGAGCGGCTGTTTAGTCAGACCTGGGGTGCTGTTTAATGGATGATGACAAGGATGCTCTCAGGGGGACCCCCCCAACCCCCCACCATCCTCCCCGTCCCGCGCTTTACATAACCTACACAGAAGAAGTGTGTGTTGGGTCGGGGTCGGGGTGTGTGTGTGTGTGTGTGAAGGGGGATGGGTCACATCTCATGTGTATGCTTTTGTGTTTGTGGGTGTTTGAACATTTGTTCATGTGTGGGCGTGTTCTATGTTTGTGCGGTTGTTTGTGTGTGTGAGAGACGGCCTACATGTTGGTGTGTGTGTGTGTGTGTTGGCGGGAGGTTGTCTCTGTTGTGAAGCAGACTCGGGGGGGGGGGGGGTTAACAAGGGGCCGTGCACCGGCTCTGTCTCCAGGCTCGCAGCCCTTCCACTAATACACTGAAGAAGAGTCTTTGATATCCTGATAACTGGTCTACAGGAATTCATCGAACTATGGACTCTCTCTCTCTCTCTCTCTCTCTCTCTCTCTCTCTCTCTTTTCTATGGCTGCAAGGTTGTAGTGCTTAATATAAATTATAAAACGAGAACTGCTTGAACCACCAGTGCTACTAACACACACATGCATGCAAACACTCACACAGGCGCGCACACACACCTCCACAAAGGCATGGTTCCACATTATCCCCGCTGCCCTCAGCCCCCCTCCAAGTGGGAGAGCTGTTCAGGGGCATGAGTGACAGGAGCCCGTCCTGACCGCCGGCACAGCGTCGCCGGCTGAGGAGCTCTTCACAACAAACCAATTGTTTCCCCATGCCAGGTCAATGAACACACACACGCACGCACGCACGCACGCACGCACACATATGCACATGGCCACACACACACTCTTACACAAGGACACACACACACATACACCCATATTCACATGGCCACACACACACACACACACACACACACACACACACACACACACACACACACACACACACACACACACACTCTTACACAAGGACACACACACACATATTCACATGGCCACACACACACCCTCACATGGACAAAGACACACACAAGCACAAGGCTGCACTTTCACTTTCACTCAAACACACTTACAAGGCCAAACACACAATCACAAGGCCACACACACCCACTCAAACAAAGACACTCACACAAAGAGACACACGCACACACATTCACATAGACACACTCCCTCTCACACACAGACGTGGGGGGGGGGGGGGGGGGGGGTGAGCCACCACAAATCGGGGCGTCCACTGAGCATTAATGTGCTGAACGGACAGGAGGAGGAGAGAGAGAGAGAGAAGAGGAGGTGGAGGAGAGAGAGAGAGAGGTGGAGGGGAGAGAGAGGAGGTGGAGGAGGGACAGAGAGAGAGCAAGAGCGAGAGAGGTAGGTTTAGTAGGTAGAGAGGAGGTGGAGGAGGAAGAGA